>NW_021604991.1:136405-152150 GCF_004785775.1 Grammomys surdaster
GGTTTGGTTTGGTTTGGTTTGGTTTGGTTTGGTTTGGTTTGGTTTGGTTTGGTTTTCCGAGACATGGTTTCTCTGTGTAGCCCTGGCTGTCCTGGAACTCACTCTGTAGACCAGGCTAGTCTTGAACTCTCGAACTCAGAAATCTGCCTGCCTCTGCCTCCCAAGTGCTGGGATTAAAGGGGTGTGCCACCACTGCCCGGCCTTCAATTCTGTTCTTTTCTCTAGTGTTTGAGCTCTACTTTCTACCAAAAAAGTTGCACATAAAAGAATTTTTTATGATTTCTCATTATTTTTTTCAAAAGTAGGAAATATAAGGTCATATACTGGCTCCATAATGAATGTGTACTAGAAATGTAAACTTGGGGGCTAGAAAGATAGCTCAGAAGTAAAGAGCATTTGCTCTTCCTGCAGAGAAATCCAGCTTCATTCTCTCTACACACATGGCAGTTCAATATAGTACCTGATTCCAGTGCTGAACACTTGGTACAGACTTTAGGAATCCACAGCTATCATGTAGACATGCAGTGCTTAGAAAAATATGCAGATGCACATTCACAAACTTAAATGAAAATAATTTTTAAAGGAAGAAATTGAAACCTGTTGATTGCAACTGTATTTGAAAGCTGCTTTATAAGTTAATTTATAGCTTAAGGAGCATATGGCAGGGGGTGGGGTTCAGGAAGAGTCTCTTCTTCTAATTCTTTATTTCCATAAGCTGCTCAATCATGGCAACCAAAGTGTCATATATTTACATGCCTTCTTTCATAAGCCTGGTTCTGGGAAACTGACAATCAATAAAATGCAACCTATGTGGGACATAGGATTTACCTTCCTCACTAATATATAAAGGCACAAATACATCCTGTGTAGGAACTGGCCATCAGGATATTTTTTGATCATCACTTACAATGGAATCACTTTCAAAATTGTAGGTCTTAACTCCATGAAAAATATTTGTCCTCATATAAAATAATCTAGGAAGGCTATAATGGGACAATGCAGTGCTACATAGATGAAAAATTTAAAGAGTTGACAATCAGAGAAGGAAAAAAAGTCATGGAAAATAAACAGTTTGGATGATATGGTGATTTGAATAGGAATGGGCCCCACAGGCTCTTCTTGGTCATGGGGGAGTAGCACTATTAAAAGTTGTGACCTTGTTGGAGAAAGTGTGTCAATGGAGGTGGGCTATGAGATTTTCAGAAGCTCGAGCCAGGTCCAGTGTCTCTCTTCCTGCCCATCCAGATGTGGAACTCTTAAGTCCTTCTCTAACACCATGTGTGCTGGTATACAGTAGCATGTTTCCTGCCATGATGATAATGAACTTCACCTTATAACCTGCAAGCCAACCCCAGTGAAACATATTTCTTTATCAGAGTTGCCATTGTTGGGTTGTCTTTTTCACAGCAATAGAAACTGTGACTAAAATAGAAGACATTATCAGAGGAAGACAAATAAATTCTTGTGTGGTTTCAATAACACAAACAATTTTCAAAGAAATGTGGACACAACACTGACCTGTGGTGCATTTACAGGAGAAACACCTATTCTTCCTGTTGCTGTTTTCTATGTTTCTGTTTCAGGAACAAAGGCCAAAACTCTTTTTGACATTTCACATCAAGGTATTAAAACTACAAAATTAAACTTCATAAAACTATGTTAGGGACATTGTCAAACCATATAAAAAGAACTAAAATCTAGAATGATACTAAAGGTCTTGTCAACATTTGTATAAGCAGGAAAGCATGAGAAGGTAAATATGAACGTTATCATCGTATCAAAAACAAAAATAGGCTCTTCAAATTTATGGAGCATTAAGTTCACTTGAGGAAACTTATGAAATAACAAAGATCATCTACTCAAGTAGCACTCCAGATTATAATTAGAGACAAACAATACCTCAAAGAAATCAGAGCAAATCTATCAATGATAACACAGGAAATAAGACTTTTTCACAAAAAATAGATAAATAAAGGAGAGTTGAGTAGGAGCATACCATGTGCAACACACAAAAGCAGGAAAACACTATTTCAATCTGGAGGAGGAAACACAATACCACTGGCAAGTAACCATCTAGATCATTAATACAGACCAAGCACATAATAACAACAACAACAATGTCATATGATATGAACATCTCAGAATAAATGGAAATGTCATAAGTCAAAGTTCAATAGGATTTTGTGATTAATCTCCTAAAGAGACCAGGAAGAAATGGAATATGACTCAACACAGTAAAGAGCATATACACCACACCAAGACCAACAGTCCTGTGCAGAGAAAAAAAAATAGCATCAGAAGGACCACTGTAAGGAGAAGATGCTTGTGCTCTCCAGTCTTACTGAATCCAGAGTCATAAGTGTGGGCTAGCAAAATCCGAATAAGGCAAAGGATGAAAAGGAGAAGCAAGTATAAAAGCAAGATTTCAATGTCTCTTTTAAAGATGATGAAGTCATACATAAAACACCATAAGATACCATGGAAAAAAATCTTAGACCTTATAAGTATTTTAAATACTACTGAAGAACACAAAACACTCAAATCAGGGGTTTTATATATCAATAAAGATAATTTAAGAAGTAAATTAAAAATTTCCTCCAATTAAGTTCCTTTCAAAAGATCTAGGAATGATTGTTAAGTAATAATGAATGTATGTCTATGAGGAAATTTTAAGACACTCAAGAAAAAAAATGAAAATGAAACTAGCACCAATTCAATGGACTGTGAAACTCTCACAGTGACACAAGGGGAAATGCATCCATATATAGACATAGCGACCCAGTTTCTAAATGGGACTATAAATTTACAAGAAGTAACAAATAAAACTGCATGCAATTGAAAAACTTACATGGAAATGGTAATAACTAAATGTATAAAGAGGAAGGCTACAGAAGACATATATTTATTTGCAAATGTTCATAGTATAATACATAAATACCAAGAATTTATCAAATTTTTTAAAAAATCATAGTGCAAACGATACTGTTATCAAGAAGCAAATGGACTGAATTCAAAAGCAGTTAAAACAGCCAAATGTTCATACTACATGCTCCACATGTTCAGTCATGAACAAAATGTTCATCCAATGTATGTTGAGATCTCTTCTCTTCCTAGTCAGTGTCTACACTCAAGGTTCTAAACAACAATAAACACTGGAGGCAATGCAATGGAAGAAAAGAGACAGCATCAGTGCAGATTCAACTCATTCTAAACACCAGGCAAGTCAGTGTGCAGCTTCCTGAACAACCAAATAAGCTAAAGAGAAAACCTACATAAAATGGTAATGAAGTTCATAAAAAAATTAAATATACTTCAAAATATCATTTAAATAGAAACTCACAAAGAGAAAAAGAAACAAAAATTGACAAAGTGGTATGAACTTATATATCTTTCCATTGATTTCTTAAAATGGAAATGGATTATATTCCCCAAAACAAACTTTGGGAGAGTATACAGTCAAAAACAATGACATCCTACTGTCAAAATACATATTTCTACAAATGTATTTACTTCAAAGATATACATATAAACCACCAAAAGTGAAGACATTTTTATTTTTAAAGATTTGCTATGAAGAATGTTGGTCATAACAATGGCAAGTAAGGGAAGCATCAACATACAAAACAACAAATATTAGCAAATGATCAAATGGTCCATTTGCTAGAAAGCTATGGGATCAACATGAATGAATTTCACAAAAGCTTCCAAAACATGAAGCAGGCAATGATAAAACTTTGAGAAACAAATATAACTTTGATAGAGGAAAGCTTAAATATGTAGTGATCCTGGAATTCTAAGAGAACATTAGTGAGAAAGATGTCTATGAACCACACAGAAAATCTGTAATGCCTCACAAGCCTCCAGAAAATAATACACACAACAGCAGAAGATTCCTGGTCTTCTCAAACTTCAAGCAGCATTTCTCCAGTATGACCAAATCAAAACAAGTCAACCTGGCCTGGTGGTGCAAGCCTTTAATCCCAGCACTTGAGAGGCAGGGGCACATGGATCTCTGAAATCAAGGTACTCCTGTTCTACACAGAGAGTTCCAGGATATCCAGGAGTACATAAAGACAGCATCTTAAAAGAACAAAAGGCAAAACAAAACAAGAACAAAACAGCAACAAAAAAATTAAAAGGAAGTCTTCAGTCATAGCAAAGATCAATGTTGAAAAAGTGTCTTCTATAAGAATCTAAAGCATGAACAGTAGACAGAAACAAAAGAGTACATAAAAGACAAGTAGCATGACTCACGGCTAGCATGTACTCACTCAAACATGTAAAGGAACAAAAAAGGACGTGTGTAAGATTCTAAATACCCAAATCATACAAGCATTTTTTAATATAGAGAAAATTCTTCTAAAATTTATAAAGTTAGGGGAAACCATAAAGAATTCAAAAATTATGAGAGAAAGACCAAATTGGGGGGGGGGAGTAATTTTAAAATACATTAAAATTAAAGCAGTGAAACATGAAGACAGACAACAGGGGATATCAATGGAAAGAGAATGCTATTCGTATATGAAAAACATTGAAATCAAACACAATGAGTAACATTCTCACTGTCACACCCACTCCAGTGCAGTGGTTTGCAGTTGAGCTTCAGAGGTCCTAACGGTTGTGCATATTCTCTGAGGAGAGTAAACCGCATGTGATGTATTTATTCACTGGGAGCTTTTAAGATGGCTGCATTTCACCGCCATCTCTACAGTAATGCCAAATTCTGTGTTTCTTCTGTGAAATCCACTAACCTGCTCATGGTTCCACCTTCAGAGAAGACAGATCCCATTTTTATTGCTGCTCATTAGGTTCTTCCCCATTTGTTAGTCTAAAAACAATGAATCCTCCATTCCCATGTCCTTTGGTTTCTGCTGGACTGGATTAGTGGAACTGTTGAGTGATGTCCTTTTTCTTATAAATGTTGAGGATTTCTCTCCTATTTTCTCATACTTTAGCTTTCAGAGGTACAGTCTGATGTCTTTACGCTACTTTAACACCTTTTTAATACTATGAATTTTCTTACCTCATTTATTTGTTATTCTTCTTGCTTAAGTCATTGCATATCTTTTAAATTCCTCTGGGAATTCATAAATATTTTTATTTAGTTTATAGGGATTTGTTTTGTTCTTTTATTTACCTTGGTCTTTGAAATTTTCTTGATTTTTGCTTAAATATTTGTATTTAGTTTCTAGGGGTTTATTTTGTTCTTTTATTTGTTTTGGTCTTTGAAATTTTCATGATTTTTGCTTAAATATTTGTATTTAGTTTCTAGGGATTTATTTTTGTTCTTTTATTTATCTTGGTCTTTGAAATTTTCTTGATTTTTGCTTTCACTTGGTCATTTTAGAAATTTGAACCTATTATATAAAATTATGAGGAAAAGTAGAGTAATTTGCTGGTGAAGAGTTAAGAAATAGTTGGAAAAAATACAGAATGCTTCTGGCCTTTGACTGGGTAAGATTAGTTGGGTGTGAAGTTAAGAATACAAGGCATCTGTTCTCCCATACTGGTCTAATATTTTTCGATAAGAAATTATAGAACTTTATAGTAACTGTTAAGATAATTATATGAGATGCTACAAATGTAAATTAACTGTGATACACATGTATATATATATATACAGATATAGTGGCTCTGTAATTAGGTAAACATAAAATGTGTTATCGACACATGCAAAATGGATGCAGAAATTTCCTTTGACAAAATTGAACATTCTTTCTCCAGAAAAGACCTGTACAGATAAAAGTTACGAGGGTAATACCTAAACCCAATACAGGCAGCTTGCAGCAAACCTAGAACAAAGATCAAGTAAAATGGAGAGAAGAAACTCAAAGCAATTCCACTAAAATCAGGAACAAACTGAGGATAGCCACTCTTTCCATATCTATTTAATAAGATAATTGAAGCTTTAGTTAAAGCAGTCAAACGACAGAAGGAGATCAAGAAGATACAAGTTGCATTGGAGAGAAAGAAGTCAAAATACCCTTATTTCTAAGTGATATGATAATATACATAAGTGACCTAACATTTTTTTATCAGGGAACTTCTATAACTCATAAACACATTCCCCAAAGTAGCTGAATGCAAAATTAATGCACAAAAATCAATAGACTTACTATAAAAATGACAGACTAAGGGAAAAATCAGGAAAACAATACATTTCACAATAGGCTCAAAAAATATAAAGTATGTTGGTATTAACTTCATGCTGTTGAGGTTTATTGTTTTGCTTATATCGTAATGCTAAATAGCGAACCCAAAACCTGGTTGCCCCTAAGGATGAGAGAGTCTGCAGGTACCCAATTGAAGCTCTGTAACCTTGCCTCCCAAGTTATTACTGATTGGTGAATAAAGGTGCCTATATTCAATAGCTGGGCAGAAGAGAGATAGGCTTGGGGGAGGGGATCAGAGAAGAACCATGGTGAGAAGAAGAAGGTGGATGCTGAGGAAGCCATCTTGGGCTAAATGTCTCAGAATAATGGACATGTTGGCTGGCTAATTAGGGTTAAAAGCATCCAAGAGGAAACATGGCCAGATAAAATGGGATTAATAGCTGGGAAATAGGCATTATCATAGAATAGAGGACAGATATCTTCCCAGCTCTCTTGCTGATACAGGCTTATTATAAAAATTGTGTGTGCCTTTTATCCGTGAACTGACTAATCAGAGGCCAGGCAGGAGTTGCGTTTGGGATTAAGCATTTTGCACAATACTACAGAATCAAGTCAAAGACTTGAATAATAAAAACTTCAAGTCTTTGAAGAAAAAAATTGAAGAAGATATTAGAATGTGGAAAGATCTCTCATGCTCATGGATCAGGAAGATTAAACTGGCTATCCCACCAAAAGCAATCTACATATCCATTCCTTATCTACATCTCATTCTGTATGTTACAGACAAGAGATAGAAAGTGATGTGTCAGGCACAAATGTCCTTTCCCTTAAAAATTCACGCAGTTCTATGGCCATTTTCCTTACCATCCTGATCCTGACCATGAATTCCCAATGCCTGGAATTTTACATATTGTAAATTCACGACAGCATTTTATTTTTTCTTGGCTATCAAAATTCCGTTGTGCTATCGCTATGTTTTCACTTACAGGAACTGGGACTTAT
The DNA here is from genome assembly GCF_004785775.1 of Grammomys surdaster. Taxonomy (NCBI): domain Eukaryota; kingdom Metazoa; phylum Chordata; class Mammalia; order Rodentia; family Muridae; genus Grammomys; species Grammomys surdaster. The sequence goes on from NW_021604991.1 coordinate 143,521, forward strand.
GCTGATGTTTTCATTCATATTGTGGTCGCTAGACTATTTACAGAGAAATATTCTTGCAAAGTATTTGCATTATCTACTTACTCTGCTATTGTCACCAGGACAATGCTTCTGGGCTTTATCTTTATCCATGCTTTCCAACTCCCCTGTTGTACTGCTTGCCCTTTCTACAGAATGTCAGAGAGCTTCTCTGTCTCATCCCCTTTTACCCACATTTTCATCTGATTAGTCCTTCTTGTACTTCATGTATGTTTTGAGACAGGCTTTGGGAAGGAGGCAGCCTTTTTGACTTAATTTTAGTATTTTGTGTTCGGAATGGAACACAAGAAATCGGAATTCAGGCTGTTGGTTGTCTTTTGTTGTGCGTTTTTAGCCCAGGAGGCTTGTATTCCAAGCTAAGAAATGAGGCTGCTGATAGATTATTTGAGGATTTAAGAACTCACTATCCTACCAGATTCAGTTCTAGCCTAGCTGGCAGCACGCTTTGGTAGAGGTTGTGCAGAGCAGGTCCAGGGCAGCCTGGCAGGTAGTGCTGTATGGCAGGCTGCCTGAGACTGAGTGGGAAGGACCAGATTTCCTGGGGCAGGGCGGGGATACGGTAAGAACCAGGAGGGTGGTAGCAAAAAAGCAAAAACCTGGTTGAATTATACAAAAATAATTAAGGAATAGAAAGAACCTAGTTTAAAGTGGGTAGGGGAACCACGTGACCGGAACCAGGCTGTGGTGGGCGGGTCTAGGAGAGCTGCTCCAAAGATCCAGGCCAGAGTGACAGGGAAATCCACCATTCCTCTTGCTCCGTGAGTGGTCCCCAACCCTAACTAGGAATCCTAGTTCTCTCTGGATTCCGGAAAAGTCTCTTCAGATGCAATTTCCTGGCTGCGGGCCTGGGAGAGTCAGCAGTCAGCAGCGCGGCGGCGGGAACCGCATCCTGGCGACCCTGGAACCTCCCAGGTCAGAGGAGCTGCGGGGCTGGGAACCGGGCGGGAGCGGAGCAGGGGGTGTTTTCCGCAGCTGCTCTTAGGAGGCGGCTCTCACAATTCTGTTGTAGATATATCTTACCATTATCTTATGAACTAGGGTTTATCGTGTTTTTGTTGTTGTTGTTTGGGTTTTTTTGTTGTTTTGTTTTTCCAATTATCCTACACTTCCGGAACATTCAGTCATAAAATAACTTGTAAAAAAAATCTGGTAGAGCAATTGCATTATCTGCTGTTTGCTATTTGTGGCAATTGCAAATCCCCTGGAAAGTTAATTCATTCATGCTTCTTTTACTAATTGCTTCTTCAAGAGAATGCCTTTGGCCCTGGTTAAGAGGCATCCATAGAGATACCTTTGTATATAATAATTATATGAGGAAACTACTGATTTTATTGAGCCAGAAAGTGTACTTTATCGGGCGCATCAGTTATCGATGTAAACATTAACATTTATGCCCAGATTTTTTTTTAGTGGCTATGAATTTTTAATCCGAGTTGTATGCGATTTAGGAGGTAAGTAAAACGTGTTTTTGTATGCTGAGTACTTATGTTATACCTTAGGTCCACACAAACCCAGTATTGCTATGTGAGTGTAATTAGAAAATGCACAATAGATTAAAGTTTTACAAAGCATGTTTTGAATAACTGTAATCACTCACCTGTATTACAAAATCGTCTCCTTGGTTGAAGAAAAGCACTCTGCCCTTACATTTGTGGCCAATCAGGTTTTATTGTTTTTATTTTATTTTATCTTATTTTATTATTTCAGGGTTTGTTATTATTCAGTGTGGTGACTGTGGACTTCTTGTAGGAGGAGTGGGAATTTCTAGACCCTACTGACAGCACTTTTTGCAGAGACTTCCCTTTGGACAAGTGCAACAGTCTGGTTTCTGTGGGTGACAATAGTTTTCTTGCAGCCTCCCCAGCTCCTCCTCAGGATTCCAGGTAGAATGACTGCATGTGTCTGAGCTGTATGTGAATGAGTCTCACGCCTTACAGAGTACAGTCAAATCCTTACAGGAAAAGAGACATATTTCTGATATTTTCTCTCTCCCTCATGTTTATGTGTTTAGAGGCGTCATTTATTTATTTTTTTCCCATGAAAAGTTCTGGATGCTTTCTGAAGAATCTCTTTTCCATATGCCAGATCTGCTCACCTGAGTCTGAACTAAAAGCCCTGGATGGTGAAGAGAGGAGACTGTAGCAGAGGATCCCGGTATGTTAGAGGGATGGAGGAAGACTTGGGAGGTGGGGAGGCTCAAGTGACAGTGGAAAGAGAACATGGAATTGGTTTTGCCAGATTCTATTTCATTTCAGTTATTTCTAGATAATTGAGAATAATGTCATTGTAGGTATTAGAGGGTTCTCTATGTAAGAATACACACACAGGAGTAAACGTAACTTAATTTGTTTCTCTGTGAGGGACGCTGTCCCCCTCCCATTCACTTCACTGATCATGTCTTCTTACCAATATTAAATATTTTCATTGTTATAATTTTAATATATTGTTTAGTCAGAACAATTGATACCTTTTAGTTTTTTTCTGCTCATAGTTTTAGAGCATTTCGTGGTTCCTTTAAGTTCTCTTATCTTGGATGATTGTTTTCTCCATTTCCTAAAATAATGCCAGCAGGGTTTTGATAAGATTTGTTTAATATCTCTGCATTGTATTAAACTCGGTCTATATTACTTTCCCATTGAAATCTGCTCTCATCTGTCTTCTGTCAACTGTCAATGTTTTGCACTGCCATAATTTTAATATATTTTGAAATCACTCTTTGGTTTGATCCTTCTCTCACAATTTTTAAAATTCTTTTTGGTTTCTCATTTTATGAATATTCAGAGGAAATTCTCTATTTATACTTCAAAATGCCAGTATGATTGTGTGGGTAGTCTGTACAGAGCATGTCCAAAGCAGCCTGGGGCTGTATGGCAGGCTGCCTGATTCTGCGTGGGAGGGACTAGTGTGGGTGGGGATACCATCAGCCCCAGGAGGATGAAGGGGAAAAGAAAGTAGCTGGATGGACTCTGTGAAGGGGATTAAGGAAGTGAATGTCCTGGCCTGAAAGAGCTACCACATATCTGGAAGCTGGCTGTGATGGGAGTGCTGTTCCAAAGATCCAGGCCAGAGTGACAGGAAAATCCACCAATCCCTTCACTCCCTGAGGGAGCCATGCATTCCCTAACCCTAGACAAGAGTCAGCTGTCAGCAGGGCTGTGGGAACCACAGTCCAGGGGCCCTGGAACCTCTTGTGTCAGAGGAGCTGAGGGGCTGGGAAAGGGGTGGAAGACGAACAGGGGTGTCTTTTCAGCAGCTGCTTTTAAGGACGGCCGCCTCTCACAATTCTGTTGTGGATATCCATCACTGTCGGGAAGTTTGAGCTCCTATGTGCTGGGTTTTATTGTGATTTATTCCGTGTATCTTAGAGTCTCCAACATTGTGTCATAGGTCATTTGCAGTATGTGTGGTTTGCACACGGGGTTCTCTTGGCTCCAGCAATTACAAAGCTGGGATTTAACTTCATTCATGCGTTCTTAACTCCCCTGATCCGCCCTCTGACTATGCAGGAGAGGGGCCGCCTGGGAAATTGGGATCTTCAGCTTTGTAGGTGTTAGTAATCTGAGGAACCAGTGTAGGCTTGATTGAATCAGAAAGGAAGGATCCAGAGTGAATCTTGCCCTGAATAGAAAGGGGGTTGGGAAGGGGTGTGGTTGGAAGAAAGGAGGAGAAGGGAAGGGGGAAGGCAAGAGATGCTGGGAGCCAAACCCAGGAAACTACCTGCTGTCCTAAGAGAACCTCAGGAAATTACCTGCTGTTCTGGATTGACTAATCAGTACAAGGTTAAGAAAGACCATGAGTCTCAGGCAAAGAGAGGAAGTCGGAGCCAAGAAAGCACCTAGCCAAAAATGTACCCTCTGATATTATTTGGTTTTGGACCCCAGGAAAATAGACCGAAGTGAATATTTTACATACCAAAGCACACCTGGCCTTCAGGTTATCCCAGCATCCTTCAATCCCTACCTGGCAACCCTTGCTGCCCTCCCCAACCCCCACCGCTAAGCTTTCCAGCCCTTGAACTGGGTTGCCCTTCCCCCAAAGACTCTTCCTTACATAATCCAGACATTTAGTGTTCTCTCTCTCTCTCTCTCTCTCTCTCTCTCTCTCTCTCCCTCCCTCCCTCCCTCCCTCCCTCCCTCTCTCCTACTTCTTCTCCTTCTCCTTCTCTTTTCTCTCCGTGTCCCTCCCCATTGGGCACTCCCCTGGCCTCAATCCTAGGGGCCAGTGAACTCCCTCTAGAGCAGTTTCCCAGTAAACCTGCCTATAATATATTCTAATCTGGAGTGAACTGGCTCATTTCACTGAAGGAGAAGTAGCCTATCAGAAATGTTACTGGGCACCTGAGTCAGCCATTTATCCTGAGCTTCCTTGAGACCTAACAAGTTCTTGGCCAGCCCAGTGTGCGTGCTGTGAGAGGATGAGACCTGGCCAGGCTCTCTTTATAGATAGAAAACACAGTATATGTTAAAACAAAATTAGAAAGCACTTTTTCAATAATTATTATTGCTCACTTACATCAGAAAATTGTATTTGGGTCAAGAAAAGCACTGTGCCCGTGCACATGTGGCCAAACTGCTGTGTTTTTATTTCATAATTTGTTGGCACTGAGTTCAATGACTGTGGATTTCTTGCAGGCATGAGAATTCTTAGACACTGCTATCAGAGCTTTTTTTTTTTTCACAAACCTTTTGCAGAACTGCAGCAGTCTGGATTCTGTGCGTCAGAATAGTTTTCTTACAGTCTTCCTTGCTCTTCTTCAGAGTTCCTAGGAAAACAGTTGTGCATGTGTGTAAACACTCTGTGAATGAATCAAATATCTCAGAATAAAGTGAAATCCTCAGAGAAAAAGAGACATTTGTCATGGTATTGACTCTTTCCTTCATGTTTATTCTTTTGGCACGTGTGAGCATGTTTCTTTTTCTTTTTTCTTTTTTTTTTGTAAAGATTGTTTTATTTATTTATTGTATGTAAATACACTGTAGCTGTCTTCAGACACCCATATGAGGGCATCAGATCTCATTGCAGATGGTTGTGAGCCACCATGTGGTTACTGGGATTTGAACTCATGACCTCTAGGAGAGCAGTCAGTGCTCTTAACCACTGAGCCATCTCATCAGCCTGCATCTTTCATTTTTGTTCCATGAAAAGTTCCTGGTGCTTTCTGAAGAATCTCTTTCCCATATGCAGATCTCCCACTGCTCAGCCTGATCTGCCGCCTGCGAATCAGAACTCAGAGCTCTGAATGGTGACTATAACTGAAGATTCAGGTATGTTGGAGAGATTGAGCAAGGGGTACAGTGGGTCTCAAATGAGAGTAGAAAGAGGACATGAAATTGTTTTTGCCAGTTTCTTTTTAATTAACGATTCTATAAAATTTCATTGAGAATAACATCATGTGGTAATTTTGGATTTCCAATTATAGGCTGTATTTTAAGCAGTCAGCTAGTCTCAGTATTTGGCTAGTTTTGAGTCTCTGAGATGACTGTTGCCCATTGAAAATAAAATTTGTTTCAACCAGATGGAAAGCAGCACCAGGCTGTGGGTGAGAACTGAGACATTAGAACATATAGCAAATGTCAGTAGTAGCTTCCTTTCTAAGGCCTGTGATATTTGTTATCACAGGCTTTTGGCCAGGTTCCCAGTGTAGGCCACCTTTTTTTTTTCTTCTTTCTGTGTAGATGATCTCAGATGGCACCAGAAAACCTTCTGTTACCCAGAAAATAATCTTGCCAGTATGATACCAACAGTCAGGTTTGGCCTACCTGATTCGGATTGTAGCACATGGGATACAAATCAGAATAGCAATGGCTTACGCTCTAAGATCAAGAATTGACAAATGGGACCTCATAAAATTGCAAAGCTTCTGTAAGGCAAAGGACACTGTCAATAAGACAAAACGGCAGTCATGTTTTGAGAAAGGGTAACAACAAATAGCCCCAAAGTAAAATATTTCAATTTTTTAAAAGAACTAATCGAATTCTCAGTGATATAGTTAAAGGCACACGAAATTTTGGATACTCTACATTCTGTATTGATGGAAATAAATCAGGGAAGGCAAGTTATCAGTCAGCCTATTCCAAAGGCTTCTAGAGGGACAGATGTTCCCATATCTAATTGATATTTAACTGATTGTTTTAAAATTGTTACTTTTTCCCTGTTTCAAGGCCACTGTTCAACCCAGATGAAACCATCCCTGATCCATTCCAGGCAGGGTGTAAGGTATTTAACAGCAGCTCTTAGAATTGAGGGTTCTTTTGATATTGATAATTTTGGTACTGCCTCTTATTTGGAGGCATTCTCCCAATTCTCCACTGGCAAGGGCCACATTTAAATCTTCAAATATAGCTCTACCCAGCAAAATTGTGGTTACATTAGCCACTGAGGGTCTAATGATTCCTTTTGTACCATCTGGGAATTCCCATTTATAAAAGTCTTGGGGAAAAAAATGCTCAGGAGAAACCACTTACTCCCATCAGGAACCCCATCTCATCCTTGGATAGTCTTACCTGCCCCTGTGTCTGTCTATTAGACATTTAAAACTTTTATTGTCAACTTTTATTGAAAGTTGAGGGTTATTTTTCTGTAGTAGGTTAGTGACCAACGTGTTGTTGGTTTTTCCGTCTTACTGCTGGGATTGGGTGTTGTCGTGCAAGGAGTTAAGGGTGGCAGGGGTTTGCCTTCTTTATTCTTTTTGGCTTTGCAGTCCTTTTTCCAATGCAAGCCTTCCATGTAGCTAGGACAGATGGATTTAGGAAGTTTAAGGACAGCCATGTCATTTTTTGGAGGACTTTCCCTTTCAATGTCTGGTCTTTCCATATTTAAAACATGTTGAATTTGACCATGTTGTGGCTATGAGGCTTGGATGAGAAACAAGGCCTAGCATGAGGCAGTCCCAGTGTAGTGGGGTCCAATTATTGTACTGTTCATTTTCTAATCCCTGGCAAACCTGTGCTCCAGGTTCATTTCTTCCCAGATAAGAATGTTTTAGGACCATCTCTTTTGTTACAGGGTTTATATTTTTCTGTCGAAACTGGCTTGCACCCTGAGTATAAGACTTTTTAGGAAGGTTAGTGAAGAGGCCTCTCATTGTTCTATGGACAAGTGGGTTCAATGGTCCCAGGCCTGGAGTGCACGTAAGCGAACCTGCTCAATGCAGCCAGCAGGGAATAAGGCCCGCTGAATCTCTGTGCAGAAGTTTCCCTGGCCAAACAGCTGGCTATAATTCCAGTTTATTAATTTAATGTGGGAGGGTGTGGTGTGCCCTTATTGTGGTCCAATTTGTTCATTACGTAATTCATTTTTCCTAGCCTGCATCTGACATTCATCTCTCAACGAGGTTTCCCACTGTACACACAGAGGACCAGGGAATTTAGATCAGCATATATCTCTTTAGTCTTGAGGAGTTTAAAGTTTGGTATTGAAACTCTGCAAACTAGAGTTTTTCCAAAGGGCATGAATTACATCCTTATGGATGGCTTGTTGTAATTCTTTTAAGCCTGCTACCGGGGGAGGAGATACCAAATCACCAGATATTGTCTGGACACATGTAGCATAACCACAAAAGTCTGTATGGGTGGGTGGAGATTCTGGATGCCTGGGACATTGAGGCTGAACGGGCAGTGAATAATTGTTCCTATCCTCTCTGAGATTACAGAGGTGCTTATGACCAGGGGGTTGGTGCTCTAAGTAGTGGTGCTGAGTATGGTGGAGGATTTATCTGAGTATCTTTAGGAGTCTTGGTCCTGATTTGTGGCTCTTTGACTGCTGTAGCCAATGCAAGCTCTTAGATAGAAGAAGTGATTAAGGAGGAAAGGGGGATTAAGTTTTAGGGAGTAACTTCTGATTGGATCAGTTGATTTTTATAAAGTGGGCAAGTTAACTATTGGACAGTCCTCAGGGTCTTCCTACTCATTTGATTCTTCCTCTTCATCTCCCTGATCTTCCTCCTCTAATGGGTCATCCTGACGCTTGGACTGTTTTCTTATACACTGCTGAATGTCAGCTGTTATGGAAAGGAAAAAGAGTGGCACAAGATAGCCTTCCTGGACTTCCGTTTCCAAACCAGGTACTCAACAAAGGTCAAGAGGTGTAGGTTGGAAATATATACCCACAGGACCTATGAGGTGAATTGAAGAACCTTATTCCAGGATTCCAGGCCATCCTTTTGGGAGATTGTTAAGTAAGGCTCTAAGGGAACTAACTAATTTGGAATTCCCCACTGTAGAAAACAGAGGAGGTGCCACCACTGGTGTTCAGCATTCGTGAGGCAATTCTGCTGCTCAGTTACTGAGAAGACCTACCAAACATGAGCCTGCTGACAGATATAAGACACTGACAACAGTTTTAGGGAGTTTTGAATAGTTGCTGTGTAACCAAGTTTTTTTATGAGAGGCTAAAAGATTATCGCCTACACTCAATCGGACTGTTGGGTCAAAAAGAGGGCAGGGGACAGTTAGACAATGTCATGGAGTCACCCTGATCGAGAGGTATCAGTTTTTCCAGAAACTGTATCCAGCCCTTTGAAGGCACAAACTGAAGGTAAGGCAACTTCTCCTCCTCCTCCTCCTCCTCCTCCTCCTCCTCCTCCTCCTCCTCCT
>NW_021604991.1:152160-207964 GCF_004785775.1 Grammomys surdaster
TCCTCCTCCTCCTCCTCCTCCTCCTCCTCCTCCTCCTCCTCCTCCTCTTCCTTCACTTCCTCTTCCTCCTCCTCCTTCTCCTCCTTCCTTCCTCTTCCTCCCTCTTCTTCTTCCTCATCTCTTCCTCCTCCTCCTCCTCCTCCTCCTCCTTCTTCTTCCCTCTTCTTCCCTCTTCTTCTTCTTCCTCATCTCTTCCTCCTCCTCCTCCTCCTCCTCCTCTTCTTCTTCTTCTTCTTCTTCCTTCTCCTCTTCCTCCTCCTCCTCCTCCTCCTCCTCCTCCTCTTCCTCTTCCTCCTGCTCCACCTTCTTCTTCTGCTGCTTCTTTGGTGAGAGATACTTCAAGTTTGCCACATTCCACCAGTTCCTGTTCAGATGCAAGATGTGGGTCTCCTTTTCCAGTGGGTTGAGGGCAAGGGGAATTGAAGCAGCAAGCAGAGTTTGAATGCTTGTGAGTATGTTGTAAAGACTTTAGGAGTCAACTTCAGTCGGCTATATAACTTACTAAAAGGGCTGTCAGATGTGAGTCTTCTCATGGATATTTATACCTTTAATTTGCAGAATTCTATTTCTTAACTAAGCAGCACACTTGCTTTTTGTACATTTTCCCATATTTTCTCATTGAAATTTTTCTCTGTACTTGCACTGTGTACCTTCTGATGAAATGTATTTCTGTTCTGATTAGAGGGAAATGATTCCAGCTGTCCTTTTGTATTCTTAGGTTCAGGTTTGTGTCTCATTGTGTTCATTGTGCTGAGTTGTATGCCTCTTGTTCTCCATTTGTCAAAGTTTTTATACCAAGCAAATGTGATATTTAGCCACAAGCCTTTCAAGGATCTATTGATATGGTCATGTTTCTTCTGACTCTACACATTTTGTGTCTTAAATTGATTGATTCATAGGTGCTGAAAGAGTCTTACATTCTTGGCATTAAATAAGCTTGTATTCTGTTCCCATTTGATTTTGAGACAATCTCTTGGTCTATGTCCATCCTGGCAACTGGTCTGTGATTTCTTTTTTACCTTTGTGTATATTTGTTTGGCCTGAACTGTTTTGAGTATTGAGGTAAATCCAAGTTTGTATGATGACTTTTCTTTGTGTTTGATACACTCTTTTTCTTGTGTTATCAGTAGAAGATTTGTCTAAAGGAAAGGAGAATTCTGTGCATAATCTGGCCATTCCTTAGACATTGTTAGAGCAAGTGTTTCTTGCTGCAGTCTCAGCCCTGCTTAGTCCCTTTTCTAGGTTTGTAACTTAGGAGGTTGAATTATTCACTTGTTTCTAAGAGCTTGTTTTTCTTTTCTTCTTCAACTCTTCTTGAGTGCATGCATGTGTATGCGCGCATGTGTGTGTGTGTGCATGTGTGTGTGTGTGCATGTGTGCGTGTGTGTATGCGTGTGTGTGTGTGTGTGTGTGTGTATTTGTATGACTTTCCACGGCACTTCATAAGGTATCACTAATGCACTTGCATTCATTACAGTGTTCCCTATTCAGCTCTCGTCATCTTAATTAAGGATTCACTTTTTTCCCTTTGGATTAGTCCTTGAAATAACTGTTGCCCATTGCATAGCAATGTTCTTTGACACAGGCTGAAAGCAGTACCAGGTTATACTTTGAAGAAAACTAGGTAAAGGAAGTATGAGTATCTGTCCATGTAACAAACTGTTAAAGAGTCTTTTTGGCCAGAATTCCAGTGAATTTTACATATTTTGTTCTCTGGAGTTGACTAGAAATTTAACCAGAAAGCATTTCATTATATCAAAAACTGTTTTTACACTACTGCAGTCTTTTGGAAACGAGGGAAGCACCCATCAAGCTCTGATCCTTTTTTGTACAAGGCTGAAACAAAGGATCAGACAATGTACATGTGCAATGTTCAGGATAACAGAGTGTTTTATAGACTTCCACCCCCTGCTTCCAAACCCACAATCTAGAAATCCAAGTGATATAGACTCTACCTTAAGTTCATGTAATACTGAACAGTCCATATGCAGAAAGTTTTTTCTCATGAACAAAATATGCCAGATGTCATTTATCATATTCAAAATATTAGTTACAGACAAGACAAAGTGGGAAACCACAAGAGTGCTTACCACCTTGTTACTGTTCTTTCCTGGTACCTGTCATGGTCCAATGCTACATCAGTGTACAGATATACCATACTAGGCAACATGATTATGTGGTACTGGGAATCCACATCTAGATAAGGTCACTGATCCTCCTTCTACCTGCCTACCTTGCACAGCATCTTTTATCTCTAGGGATGGAATGAACAAGGCGCCTATCTGTGATATTCAGAAATACTATGGTGAGTCTTAGTAGTCTATTGTGTATTCACCCTCTTCTTGTTGATATATAAAATGACAAGTGGTTAAGAGCTTGGGATTTATGGCTTATTTCAAGGATTATCAGATCTGACCTTTCTCATGGAATATTTATAATTTTTGAAGTTGGAAATTATATTTCTTATAATTTGAAATAGATTGCTCTCTGATAACTACTTACCCTTTTGAATCGAGTCTTTTCTCTTTCTTTCTCAACCTGGGTAATAATTAATCCAATGTCCTGAGTTATTGTGGATATAGTGGATACCCTTGTCTCTTTCCTGAGAAGATTGGAATCATTCCAGTTGTCCTTATTTTGTAAATGTTAAGATTTGCCATTCTAGCTTCTTATTAGGTATGTTCCTCCTCTTCTGAGATTTTGGAAACCTTGATAGTGAGCAAATGTTAAATTTTTTCAAAGGCCTTTTATGGATGTATGCATATGAGCATGTTCCTTGTGTCAGTATCTAGATATTTTGTCTTACATTGATATATCTGTAAATATTGAAATAATCTTGTATACTTTAGTGTTAAAGGCTGGTGTGATTAGTACATTTGTGGTTTCTGCAAAGCACCAAAGGGATTTTTTTTCTGTTTGCAATAGTTTTCATTCCCACCAGGAGTTAAAGTCAGGCTGTACTTTGCCATTTCTTGAACTTTTGCTTTAGGCCTTTTGATTATTTTTCATATATATATTATTCTTCACACACACACACACAGAGAGAGAGACAGAGACAGAGACAGAGACACAGAGACAGAAAAAGGGAGACAGAGACAAAGAGCTGTTGCTGGTCAGAAACCCTTTATTTAGACAGATATAACAACAAACTATACAATCATTCCTAGCTCTGCATCCAGAATGGTGAGTTTGAAATGATGCCCCCAGACTTGGCTCATTTGTTTTGTTATTTTTATTTTCCTTTATATGTGTGGGTCTTTCAGCATAATGTATTTCTGTTGAAAACATGTGTCTGGTTCTAGCAAAGATCACATGAGGGCATTAAATCTAGGAGTAAAATTAAAGATAGTTATGAGCCAGGATATTGGTGTTAGTATTCAAACCCAGGTATTCTAGAATATCTGTAACTGCTCTTCCTCACTGCATCATCTCTCCAGCCACTAATTTGTTTTGTTCATTTTAGCCATTCTAGCCAGCAAACATCACACTGAATATCTTTTGGGTTCTAGTTTATGGTTCCCTCAAGACTAAGAAAAATGCACATATTTATGATAATTTCAGTGGGCTATTGAAGTCTTTTAAGCTATAGTCAGTAGGATATTATCTTAATTTCTTCATCAATATTAAGAAGGCATTTTTCAATCACAAATGATTCTGGTGGTGTTTTCTAGATATGTATTCAATACACCATCATTGAAAAGTAGAGTTAAATGTCTACCTTTCCTTCAGTTTCTCTTTGCTTCATCTTTTTTTCATTTTTTTGTAGGTAGTTTTTTTTATTATTAATATTGTTAGATGGTTTGAGTGTTTATTCTGCATGGATGTTGTGCACTACAAATATATCATACATACAGAGGCCAGAAGAGGGCATGGGATATCCTAGAAATAGAGTTATAGTTTTCAACTGCCATTTGGTTGTTGGTATAGAAGCCCTGTCCTCTGGAAGAACAGCTAGTCCTGCTAATCACTGGTCCTCATTACATCCTCTGTAGCTAAGTTAAGACCTATTTTAAATCCACTTGAAGAATGTGAGTGTTTGTCTTATTACAGCATCAGTTCAGTGCTGTACATTTTTTTCTGACCTGGAAACTAAAGTTGACAAATAAACTTTTTATTTTGTAGACATGTGTTTAATCTGTTACAACTTCTACTAGGGGTTTTATGGTAGTCTTTTTGAATATTGGTGGATGACATTCTGTTCTTACTGAGGTTATATTTCTTAAGGTTTTCAATCCAGAATGTTTTTAAGCATTGTGGCTGGTCAATTATGGTCCACATTGTTCCGCATTACTTAGTTAGGAAAGTGCTTTCTTCTGTTTTACTTGATTTCTTCCCAGTCCTCTCAAATTTGTTTGCCCAAGCATTCAATTTACTATTACAAATGACCTCTTGTTCACTCTCCATGAAATGGAAAACAAAGACATGGACAGAATTAAAGTAAGGGAGTATATTTGGTTCCCATATTTAATATTTCTGATTAAAATACAGTATCACTGGAGTAGGAAATTCTAATGTGTTGCTGCTAAGTTGACATTACTCAGCTTGTACGTTGCAGGTAAGGGTAGTGAAGACATATGCCATGTAAAATGTCATGATTATTTCCCTTGGAAATTTATGCATTGCTATGCTAATTTTTTTTTTCTTTACCATCCTGATGCTTGCCACAGATCCCTTATACATGGAATTTTATATACTGGAAAATCATCATGACATTATATTTTATCCTGATTCTCAAAGTTCTGCTGTGTATGACTTCCTGTTGTGAGTGAATTTTCAGTCACATTCACTAGGGATTATCCTGATTTTTTTCACTCCTCATGGTTGGTAGAATATTTACAGAGGATTATTCCAGTACAATATTTGCTTTTTTTCTGTTTTCTTTGCTATTGTGGCTGTTACAAAGCTCCTGGAGTTTACATTCATCCATCCTTCCTACCTCCCCTGTTTTCCCACTTGAAATTTCAAAAGAGTGGCCTTTCAACCTTGAACTCTCAAGAGAGCTTGCATGGTTAACCTCATCATTCTCTGTTTTATCCTTCCTTATCCAAATTTTTATCCCAGTTATCCCCTTTGAATTTCATGTATGTCTTCAAGCAAGTTTTGTGTGGGTAGACAGGATGTCATGTATTCATAATTCTAACTGCCATTATATATGACAGTATCATTTTTAATAGCTTACTCCACTTCCTCCAGCTCTTAGAGTCCCCACACCACCTCAATTTCTGCCATTGCACACAGCAGTCTCTGAAATGAAAATTTCCTGTTTCAAACAAAGATATTTTCACCTAGGCTAAAAGCACCAGTAGGCTATTGTGCAATCAGAACCATTGAAAGGCATTTGCAGGAATCTGACATTGGCCAACGACAAGGAAATGGGCTGCTTGGCAGGAATCTGACTTTAGGCTAGAGTAATTTCAGGCAGGAATCTAAATATTAGGCTAGAAGAAAGAAGTAGCCTTCAGACATGAAAATGACTTTGGGCTAGGACAGAGAAGTAGGCTCAGATATTTTGGTCATCCTGATTAGCCCTTAGATCATTGGGAGTGACCATAGGACTTTGTTTATTGCCTTGCTTGTTCTTTGACTATTTGTGTTTATTGACTTGCTTGTTCTTGACTATTTGCATCTATTGTATTGCTAGTTCTTCAACCTAGAACTGACCTTAATACTTGCATGTAATTAAAATGGTATAAAAGCAGATTCGGGGAAAAAATAGTAAAAAAACAAAAAAAAAATAATAATTAAGATGTTGAAGCTCAAAAAAAAGAAAGGCATTTACAGTATTTCTACATCTAAGAATAGGCATAGATTCCCTCTAGGGGCCTTTGATATTTACAGTCATTGATATTTGCTCACTGTCCAGTGCCATCTATCTATTTCTTTGTGTGTGGTGTGTGAGATGACCTCGGTTCAAACCAAAAAGGCTTCTATTATGTACAAAATAGTCTTGGCAATATTACACTAGTGAGCATACCTTGTCTGAGAGGGTGGTATTGCAACACAAGGGGTCAGCATCTGGTTTTTCTTACCCAGCAGCCTACAAAGCCCTTTGAGAGTTTTAATGCTACATCAGTGCCTCCAAATCATTTTTCAGAGTCAGTGAGTGGTCTGAATACTTCTCAAGATACTCGTGTTAGCATTTTCCTGGTGGGTCTACATGTATAGATCTACCCACTTAAGAATATCAGGAACTGTAGTAAAAGGTCAGTTTAGAACATTCCTCATGGAGATAGTCCATTTAACAACATATGTAGACTGAATTGTAATATTTTACCTATAAATGTATTTGTGCGCATTTCAAATCGTCAATATTCTCACACAAACATTTGTATGAATCTTAGAAACTAGGTCTATGATGAACAGAACAGTAAACTGTAAAATTCATCTTGTCTCAGGAACAATGTAAAATGTTCTTAGGTGATGATGAAAATGGCTATAACTAGATCTGGTGACAATTTATCATTTTATGTCAAATCATATTTGGTAGATAGAGTATATTCTGTACTCTAGGTCAACAGGACACACATGGAATATAGATATCCTGTATCTTTCAGGTAGAACGAATCGAAATGTGATCAAAGGGTCAGATAATTGTATTCTAGTGTGATGACTAATGAATTCCATTTTATGCTAGGCATCCAGTTTTGATACCCACTAGCCATTTGTCTGTGACTGTAGTCCCTGGAAGACAAGTTCACAGTAATAATCGTAAGTAGTAGTATTTTGCAGGAAGTAATCATATATTCTATATTTGTGCCTCATACCTGCTGAAAGTAGAAAAATGCCTCAGATTGTAGTCATTTTCCTTGCCATACTAAATATATCATTCCATGTTCTCCTATTTGTTGGAATGTTCACAAGATTCCTGATACCACTTTGGTTTGGGGGCAGAGGAGATCTTATTATATGGTTTGGCATTGTCCATAAAGAGTTTTATTAATATTGGCTTTGTATTTTTGACACCTTTATGTGAAATTTCATCACAAACTCTAGTCTTTATTCCTGAAACAGAAACTCAGAGAAGAACAACAAGAAGAATGACTGCTTCTCTGGTAAATGTGTCTGAGGTCAGTCCCATGTCCACATTTCTTTGAAAACTGTATGTCTTATTGAACCCATTAAAAACTTTAGTTATCTTCATCTGGTAAGTTAGCTGAAGGGTTTCTGTTTTATGATTTATCTTCACTTTTGTTGCTGATAATCAAAATTACCATAGCACAGCCTTGTCCCATTATATTTTCCCTCAATATTATAATATGAGGACATAAATTTCCTTAGACTTAAGATATGCAATTCTGGAAAAGAGAGAATCTATTGTAAATGACACTCAAAGGATATATTTTTGTCCAATTTTGACATCAAATAGACATGTGTCCTTTTATATTAGTGAAGAAGAAAGGTCTTGTGCCTTGTAAATAGCATTTCAGGAATGATCAGGATTTCAGAAACAAGCTTATGAGTGTGGATGTGTATAAACATGGACACTGACATCACTGAGCAATATATGGAATAATAGACTTTATGAAACATTAGAGTAAGACTTCTGCATTGCATGTTTTGCCTCTTTTTTCTAGAACATTTGCAGCATTGTACCTAGGCCTCAGAATGTCAACTGAGAATGTTGGAAGAGAGTCAAGTCAGACCAAGCTGCAGAAAAGATTGAGCTAGTGTCCACATTTGAACAAGGTTGACATTGTAAAAATTTGAAGCATAGTCTTAGTTGTCATTACTTGACTATCTGTGGTATGATACTTGAATTGTGTTTAATTCATCAAGGTATATTCCTGCACTTAGACCTCAAATGTGTGCAATATAATTTTTAAAAGTTTGCTGATTGTGAGACTATTACATCATCCTGTTTCACAGACATAGAAAATAAACAGCATCTTTTATTAAAATTAAATTTCAATTTTTTTTTCTGAATGTTGGTACATTTTACTGCCTCTATGGATATGTGCTTTGTATTCTTCCTGCATGTTGAGATAAGAAGAAAGCATCAGATCTCATAGAACTGGGATTCAAATTCCATTGTGTACTGCCATGACAGTGCTGGCAAACAAATTACATATTAGAGGACTTTAAAAGACATTATAGAATCCAAACTGCAAACAAAATTTTCAAATGCATTGATGGAGGCAAATCCTTTGTCTGTTGCTCACTCTTAGAAAATACCAGGAAAATTAATAAAGAACAGAGACGTGAATATGTGCAATATAGTAAGTTACTCTGTATATTATCTGTGGAAGAGCAGCAATGTTCAACTTCTGTCACATTTCTGTAGCACTTCTAGAAAACTTTTGTCCTTGAGTATTTGCATGACTCATCCATATGACAAATTATATCTTATTCTTTAGGTCTTTCTTAATTAGGAAAACATTTTTGTCCAACAACACATGGTAAACTGTTGATTTTTCTATTACAGGATGTGTTAACATTCAGAGATGTGGCTGTGGAGTTCTCCGTGGAGGAATGGGAATATCTCAGCTGTTCTCAAAGGTCATTGTATAGAGATGTGATGATGGAGAATTACAACAATCTATTCTTTGTGGGTGAGAATACTCTTCTCGTAGAACTCCTAAGTAATCCTTTCAATTTACATATCTTTTATAGATGGAAACTCTGAAATGTCTAGAGACTCTCAGAATAAAAAAAACTCTGATTATAAAATGTAACATTTTCAGGGTGTTTCCTTAATATTTCTGTGTATTTTCAGGAATAATAACCAGTGCTGTAATCTGTATAGTTTCTCTCTAACCCTTTTACCTACTTTTCAATCAAAACATCAAAGTTCAAAGGATATTGCATATTCATAGAAAGGAAATACATTGTTGAAAATATAATAATTTGAATTTTACAACTTTACCATTGCCTTAAACTGTTCACCCATTTCTGAATTTTAAAATGCAGGTTTCAAATAGAGAAGGATCTGTTTTTGTGAGAATTTTTTTACTTCTTTATTTACCTTTTGACATATGCTTTCTATGTTTAATACTGTTACCAAATGATCTTTTTCCTAGCATTTTGGATGTAGAAGCAAGGGTATATGGTGAGCTCCGTGCCAGTGTGAGTTAAATATTGAATTCCTAGCTGACCTTGTTTATGATTCTTCAGATAGTTCCTGTCTCAAAGTTCTTTACTGCTTGGTCACCTCTTTTTCTACCTTCTACAAGAGACAATGTTTAAATTAGATTTAGAAGGCTTTTAATTTTCAGTCATTTGATATAGATCAAAATTAAGGTTCTTCTGTGCATCCATTTAGTGATTGTGAGACAGAAAAGACCTCGTTCCTTGAGAATGGCTTATTTACCTTTCTTTGTAAAATTCAAGAATTGAATTCCTTACCAAGCATTAATATCTCTATTCCCTAATTGAATTTTTTCCTAGAGAATCATCATAAATATAAGAAGGTCTTGGATCAAGGCACAAATCATATTGTCTACACGCATGTGGATATCTATGAAAAGTCATATAGATATGAGCTTCTCAAAATGATTCATGAATCCTTCCAAGGTACACATTTTAAATCTAAACATAAAGATGCATCTGTTAAAACATCAAACCAAAACAGACAAAAAATTGGAAAGACTGGAGATGAACCTTGCAAATTTAAAGACTGTGTAATCTGTTTGAATGTGTGTTCTATCATTAGACAGAATCATAGAATCCAGTCAGGAGAGAAAGAATTGAACACTACAGAGTATGAAAAGCTTTATGACTTTAAACATAAACTCATGCTGAAACAAAGTAATAGTACTGGAAAGAAACCATACAATTTCAGGAAATGTGGGAAATGCTTCAAGATGTATTCAAGCCTCAGTAGACGTCAGAGAGCACATACTAGAAAGAAATCATATAAATGTACAAAATGCAGTGAATCCTCTTTGCATTTGTCACAGCTCAAAGTACATTACAAAATTCATTATGGACAATATCCTTGCAAATGTACAGAATGTGGTAAGTGCTTTTATTATACGCCAGGCTTCAAAAGACATTATAGGATCTGCCCTGAAGTGAATACTTACAAAGGCAGTAATTGTGACAAATCCTTTCTGTACTACTCAGATCTCAGAAACCCAAAGAAAATTCTTGGAGTAGAGAGACCCTATGAATGTAATCAAAGTCTTAGGTCATTCTATACATTCTTCAAACCTGTGTACTATTATAGACCATATACAGGAGACAAACCTTACAAATGTAATGAATGTGAGAAAATCTTTACACGGAAATACCATCTTACGGTTCATCAGAGAATTCATACAGGAGAGAAACCTTACAAATGTAATGAATGTGACAAATGCTTTACCAGGAAATACCATCTTACAGTTCATCAAAGAAGTCATACAGGGGAAGAACCTTACAAATGTAGTGAATGTGACAAAGGCTTTACCTACAAAGACAAACTTAGAAGACATCAGAGGATTCATACAGGTGAGAAACCTTACAAATGTAGTGAATGTGCCAAATGCTTTACTGAGAAAGGCAAACTTAGAAGTCATCAAAGAATCCATACAGGAGAGAATCGTAGGTCATTCCATACATTTTTTCAACCTGTGTACTATTATAGACCATATACAGAAGAGAAACCTTACAAATGTAATGAATGTGAGAAATTCTTTACACGGAAATACCATCTTACGATTCATCAGAGAATTCATACAGGAGAGAAACCTTACAAATGTAGTGAATGTGACAAATGCTTTACCAGGAAATACCATCTTACAGTTCATCAAAGAATTCATACAGGGGAAGAACCTTACAAATGTAGTGAATGTGACAAAGGCTTTACCTACAAAGGCAAACTTAGAAGACATCAGAGGATTCATACAGGTGAGAAACCTTACAAATGTAGTGAATGTGCCAAATGCTTCACTGAGAAAGGCAAACTTAGAAGTCATCAAAGAATCCATACAGGAGAGAACTTTTAGAAATGTAGTGAATGTGACAAATGCTTTACAGAAAAAGGCAAACTTAGAAGTCATCAGAGAGTTGATACAAGAGGAAACCATACAAATGTACTGAATGTGATAAATGCTTTACTCTGAAAGGCAGTCTTGGAAGTAATCAGATAATTCATTCAGGAGGGAAACCTTACAGATGCAGTAAATGTGCCAAATCTGTTAGCCAGAGATATTATCTTATGGTTCATGAAAGAATTCCTACAGGAGAGAATCCTTACAAATGTAGTGAATGTGACAAATGCTTTTCCAGTAAACGTTTTGTTAGAAACAGCAGGAAAATCATACAGGAGAGAAACTACAGATGAGGTGAGCGAGACAACTGTTTTACCCAGAAATGCTATCTTAGATGTCATCAAAGAATTCATACAGAAGAGAAACCTTTATCAAACACAAGCAGTTGTTAGTGAGGACAGTTATTGCAAAGCAAGCGTAAATAAAGGGACAGTAAAAAGCTACATCTGAAACCTGTTATACTTTAATTTGAAGCCTGCTCACAAAGCAAACCCATCTGCCTTCTTAAACAAGAGACCTACTGGTTTTAACTAATAAATTAAACATTAAACCAACACAGTACTGGATTACCTCAATGTAAGGAGCAAGTTGCCTGTTGTCCATCACTTAAGCTACAAGAAGCCTTCAATGTGATCAGAGAACTTGAAGAAGGATAAGCTGTAATAAACTGACTACACATAAAATCAAAATGACAGATTTACTACATGGATACCACATTAAGTTCCTGTGATGTCAATGGGGACCCAGGTCTCAAGGTAGGATCAGTCTTTTGCTACCAGGCCTGGAAGCTCTGAGCGGCCCTCCTGAGGAGGAGGAACTTGGCAGAGATGACTTCACCTTGTCAATCAATTCTCCAGGTGTCCTTTATTTGTTCCCTGTAGGCATAAATTTTTTGCAGCCTATTTTAATAAATGTTCAACTTCTCTTCTTGTCCACCACCCACCAGAGGCAGTGGAAGAGAAAAGTTATTAGGATATGGGGGAGATGTATCTGTCCAGCAGTTGTACTTTGTGGGAGAGCTCCATCTTCTTTGTGAGCAGTTCTGTCCTGTAGAAAACACCAAATAGGAATCAGCAACTTCAGTCCAGTCCTCTCGGCAGAGAGAAACCACACAGGAACATCAGGTGCAGTTCAATCCTGAAGAAACCACAATGTTCACCAACTGGCCCAAGGCGAGGCTGCTGAAGAGGCAAGAAGCCACAGAAACATCACAAGAAGTTGTTTGTTGAGTTTCTCTCAGGCATAACCACTAGTGGAGCTCAACAACACTAAGACGAACTAATACTTGCAAGTTGTTAGCGAAGAATATAGAGCCGGAGCAAACCAAACCAGTGCTCCTCTCCCACTGTCTGTGGGTCATATTTATACTCCTTCATCATGCATCCCTTCACTTAGCCACTATAGCAAGACATCCTTTCACAGGTGTCTGTTTTAGCAAGACATTCTTTCACCTGCGTGCCCCAACAAAACATCATTTGAAATAACTGACTTACCAAACAAACCAAAAGTTTTCACTTCAGGTTCTACTTAAAACTCGACCCTGGCTGCAGGTTCTAACCAGTGGTTATAGTATCACAATTCCGGTGGTCTCCTTTCTCGTGCCCTTTTCTTCTTGGAGAACTTTGAGAGGTGCGGTGATTGCTAAGATTTGGGAGCCTCTGTTATTTAATAAGTTTAAACATAGTAAATGCCATATTCAGCAGGTCTCTGATTGGCTTGAGGGCCAGTATCTACTTAGTCTATCTGAGTTAAACAATCTTTATTTTCATCATCTATTCTATACTGTATTTTGCAAGTGTAAAACAGGAGACCAAATAAAGCTTCACCTTATAATTAACTCCATCAATTTTTACCGGAATTGTCAATCCATGTTAAGTTTGGACCTTAGAAATCATTTTTGAATTGAAGTCATAACATACACTTTCAGTAATAGCATAAAACTTTTTGACCCAAAAAAACATACTTCATATAGAGATTTACATAACAGAAAATAGCAGTTTTCCATATGGTTTAGTTTAGCCTGAAGCCAGTGTCAGGACAGCAGAAGTTTCAAACAGACGAGTGCTTGGCTGAGAACACTTTTATCTCTCTTTGGGCTGCAGGAGCCTTGCCAGAGCTTATGTAAACTGAAAGGAGGGGATGGGCTTTAAAATCCCATGATTTTTAACCTTTTGATGTTGTAACCCTGTTAATAGATCTGATGTAATAAAAAAGACAAAAGCGTCCATTTTGATTGCTAGGCCATCTCGAATCCTTTGTATACTTCTAGGGTCTCATATTGCTGTTTAAGAACCATTGATTGAACATTGGAAATCTGTTCTTTGAAAAACTTGATGAAAGCATTGATTATACAGGGTCCACAAATCAGGGCCTGTATCAGGATGAGTGGGCCAGTCAAAGCTGAAACAAGGTTGGTCAACCAAGGGGACCAGTTAAAAAGGGACTCTTATTGTCCTTGAGACTATTCTCTTTGTGATTTCTTGTCATTTACTCTTTTTCTAAGCTGAGCTACATTTTCTCTGACTACTGAATGATCAGCCTAAACACAGCATTCCTCTCCTAGAGCTATACATAAACCACCTTGCTGAAGAAATAATAAATCTAAGCCTCTTCTATTATGTAAAATTACTTTAGCTAGAGAAGAAAGGGAGTCTTGTAGAACATTAATAGGTTCTTCAACTCCCTCTTATATGATTATTGCAATGTGTAAGGTTCTGTAATTCTTACCTTGCAGTATTAGTGCTGAGCCTCAATGCCAGCTGTTCCAGCTACTCCTATGCCAAGCAGGGATACTGTGATGTGGATAACACCACAGCAGTTACAGCAGCCTTTTTCACCTGTCAAGCTGGGGAGTGTAATTGATTTGGAATTGGCTTCCCCTTGTATAGTAAGTTATTCGGGGAACTAGATGTACCAGGTTATAGAAATCAGATGATATATTTAGAACTATGGTGTGAATGCAAGGAATGATCACGTCCTGGTGTACAACCCCACCAAACATCCTCTGGAGGAAATAGATACAAATATTCTATATTGGCAGGAGTTAGAATAGAGTTGCAAATGTGTGAATGTTCTGAGGGTGCCTGATTTCCAATACAAAGGCCTTACCCTTTTATTGACTATAAGGTCAGCTTACCTCTTTCTGATTGTTCCTGTTTACACTAAGTACTATCTGTGGTCTGTGGATAGTTTCCAGGGACTACTAGTCCTTCATAGTAGGAGACTGGGTGTTTAACTGTAACCAACAGTCCTGTGTTACATCTGGTTGAGAGGAGTTAAATACCTGGGAAGAAGCTTTTAACAGTTGTAGGGGTTCTGATCCAGGTGGTGAAGTGGGATTTTGTTGGACCAGGACGTTAGTGAAGTTGCTTCTTGGTGTAGGGGTGGGAATGAGAATAGATGTGGACAAGGGCCAGGGACGTGGCCTCGCCTGGACTTCATTGGATCCAATAGGTACCCCTGGAACCTGTCTAACAACTAGTTAAACAAGGAACCCCTCAATATGTGTCTCTTATTTTTCAAATCTTCTCAATCCCCAAACATAATCCGTATCCCATCCTATGGCCTGTTTCCCTCTTTCTGTGAACCTTAGTGTCAGGGAGTTACAAGGTGAATATGGATAAGGAAGACATGAGGGTGTTCTACTTCTAACTAGCTTGATGAAACCAGATTTTAACAGAGGTTCCCAGTAGATGGAGCCTGTCCTTTTACAGCCCCAACTCTATGGAGAGCCTCCATGGATTTTAAGAACTTACGTTGGTCATATTCACCTAGAATGTCAGACTGAAGAATGGGCAATATGGAAGGGGTGTACCCATATAGGATCTCAAAGGGGATAAGACCCAAGGTATAAGGGGAATTCCTGGCATAAAGTAGGACAGATACTCAGTCACCACTAGTTTCAAGGGTTAATTTGCTCAAAACCTCCTTCAGTGTCCAGTTTATCCTCTCTAATTGTCCTGAACTCTGGGGACTGTGTGCGTGTGTGTGTGTGTGTGTGTGTGTGTGTGTGTGTGTGTGTGTGTGTGTGGTTCTGTGTGGTTCTGTGTGGTTCTGTGTGTATCTGTATACTAATTTCTAATTGGTCACAAAAACCTGTGGTAAAGATTTAGTTACTTGACAGATGAAGGCTGGTCCATTGTCAGACCCAAGCCAGGGAAACAAACCATTCCTGGGTATAATGTCTTACAGAAGGTTCTTTGCTACTACACTGGAATTTTTCTTCTTGGTAGGGTAGGCTACTTACTACCCATCCTGAAAAGGTATCTATAAAAACTAGCAGATATTTATATTGATATGTCCTTGATTTTACCTCTGTGTAGTCTAGTTCCCAATTGGCTGTTTGCCATTGGCCTGTGATCCTGGTCAATGAAGTTTCTTGATTGGTGCCGGAGGGGTTCATGGCCTGGCAAGTACAGCAGTTTGAGATTGCCTGTTCTATTAGTTTTCCCATGTTAAATACTTTGTATTTTGCCTCTCAGAGCAGATTCCTTAATTTTTCAGTGACCTGGGGTGAAGTTTGATGAATCTCATGGATGGGTTGTTTAGCGAATTTCTAATGTAAGATGGTACAGCCCTCTCTAGTATGTAGCCATCCATTTCCCCTATAAATCCCTTGACATTTGGCCTTATCCTGTTTGTCCTTTGTAGTATATTCGGGGGTGTTGGGAGCACTGGAGGTGGTAGAGATATCAGGATGTTGGTGGTGAATGCTGGAGCGGCCTCCCTTTATCAGCTAGTCTGTTCCCTTGAGCTATTCCTGATGTTCTTTTAAAATTTCCAGCACAATAGATTATAGCCACTTTGATAGAGCACCATAATGCCTCTACCAAAGCAAGTATTTCTTTCTCACTTGATGTCATTTTCTTCAGCAGTCAATAACCCTCACTCTTGATGCATGGACCCCTATATATGAGCCATGGTAAAGGCATATCTGCTGTCAGTATAAATGCTGGCTATAGTCCGTTCTGCCAATTTCAAAGCTTAAGTTAACGCTGTCAACTCAGTGTTTTGTGCTGATATTTGTAACAGCAGAGCAGTTGTCCAAACAACAAAGTTCAAGTCCACTACCACTGTCCCTGCATAACTGGTTGCATTCTCAATGAAGCTGCTCCCATCTGTCAAGTAGATGCTGTTCTGTAACTGGCCAGGGTACGTCTGTCAGTTCTGGCCTAGTATTCTGGACATGCCCCCAAAACTTTAGACTAATCATACTGCACATCAAAGCATGGGCCAGGTATCAGGGTAGCTGGGTTTAGGGAAGATGACAGGTTATATCTTATGCAAGGGGATTCAGAAGTAGGCCCTGGAAGTGCACCAGTCTGGCATTGGACCAGCAATCAGCTGGGTAGATTCCTGACGATCCTCTCAATAACATGGTGGGTGGTGATAACAAGTTCCTGCACCATGGTTATCTTGTTATCCTTGAGCAGCAGGACCGTGGCAGCTGTGGTCTGGAGGCAGACTGGCCATCCTTGGGCCACTGGATCCAGCTTTGTAGATAAATAAGCCACTGGTCTCTTTCATGGGCCCAAAGTTTGAGTGAGCACTTCTTTTGTTGTCCCCTTTCACTCATCTACATACAGGTGGAATGGTTTGTGAATGTCTGGGAGAGCGAGAGCCGGTGCCTCCAGCAAAACTTTTCTTAAATTTCTAAAAGCCATGTCCATTTCATGAGTCCATTCTAGTTTGTCTTCCTGTCCCCTTGTGGCCTCATATAGGCTTCCAAAAGTCTTTCTAGATACTCTCTGGGGCTCTCATTCTTTCCCTGCAATGCCTCCCTTAGCTGAGATAAATTTCTGGGGTGTGCAGTGGCTTCTAGTAGAGGCCCCAGCCAAAATCTGACTGTAGATCCAGAGCCTCTCCTTACCACCATCAATGCTGTAATCCCAGGTATGCTGAGCCGTAGAGAAGGCTGCATCAGTATCAGCCTGGACTTGAGTGGGCAGTCTATTTGCCCCTAGAACCAATTTCTGTGCAGCTTCCACAATTCTCTTGTTTTTACTCTGTCCTGAAGAGGACATGGATCAATTGCTGACAGTCACCTCAGGCGGGCTGGTGACTTAGGATGAATCTAAAAAGACTTATAAGAACTGAAGGTTTTTCTGGAAATGGGGTTTTGGCAACTTCCAAATGTAAAATTCACTACTAGCAAATGGTACACATGTCATGAACTGTTTCCCCTGTACATCTGGGGGTCCAACAAGCCATAAGGTCATAGTAGTGTCGGCCCTCTGGGCAGTACAAGCCAGAATGTGTCTTGGACTCCATGTGGAGTCAAGAGAGTTAGTGTCAGGGGCTGCTCCTTCCTCTGTCTGCACTGGTTGAACATGGGGAGCAGCAGAGGGAGCAGAAATATGAGAGGGACTGAAATCCTCCTTGGAGGCAGAAGGAAGAAGGAACATGTTTTGGGGTGTCATAAAACTGACCCTCTTACTGAGGAAGGAGAGTTGGGAGCAGTACAGCTGATGACAAAAAGGGTATCAACCAAACAGGGTGCTTCTTGACCTGGTACTGCCATGTGGTGATATATGGCACTTGGTCCAGATACTCCTTGACCTCATATACAAAAGCCTTTACCTTGTCAATTGTAGGGAGATGAATGTCCCCTCCTCAGGCCATCCTACTTTATAAGTGGGCCATTCATTCTTATAAAAGATGGTTAGTTTGCTGGGATGAACAACCAAAACCTGAGACTTCCGCAATTTTGTGGATGTCCTCAAAATGGTTCAGGACTGCAGAACTCTGTTTGAGATGGTCTCCTTTCTTGTTCATGGAAGCCTGTGAGCTTTCTGTGAATGAGTCTCACCTCTCACAAAGGAAAATGAAATCCTCAGAAAAGAAATGAGTACTGCATAATACTTTGTCTGTTCTTTATATTGATTCTTTTGGAAAGTTTAAGGCTTCTTTCATTTTCATTGCATTTTAAATTAAGAAACTCAGGAGTATAAAATATTTTCATCTCAACCACTCAGTTCCATTTCTGTTCTCTTTAGTTTTGACTGAGCCATGATTAAAAGTGGTGAAACTAAGGTTATGCTAACTGAAAATTCTCTGTAAGAGAGTCTCACCCTATACAATAGTTACAGAATAATTGGTAGAATCATCTTTGTAGTTTTATCTTTATCTGCTATGCACAGTACTGTGCTAGAAATACAAGTGCTTTCTAAAGAAACTTTTTCTTATGTGGAAGCCTCCCTGATCAGCGAGATCTGCATTCTTGTGCTACAGGAAGAAAAAAAAAAGTATCCTGAAGGTTGAGACTGTGTCAAAAGGACCATGTATTTTGGAGGAAATGAGGTGGGGTTATTGAGGAGTTCTAGTGACAGTAGAAATGGAATGAAGTGGAACACTGAAGAGATGGCTCAGTGATTAAGACATGGCTATGGGCTATGTGGGTCTGTGGGTGCAATCCGGCAGTTTAAATGATAAAGGCCTCCATAAGCTGAAATGCTCAAATGCTTTGTCCTCAGTTAGTAGCTATTTAAGCTTTCACACCCATGCCTGCCAGCCTGCCTACCACCATGCATCCTACCAGGCTGATCCCACCCTTGCCCTCTGAATCTGTAAGCTACTATCACTTAAATCTTTCCTTTTATAAGATTATCCGTGGTCCTTTTTCTCTTCATAGCAATAACAGCAGTTACTACACAATGAAGTCTTAATATGTAGCCCTCTGTGATCCTGTACACTGAAACCTGCATTCACATTCTGTCTATCAAGTGTGGAAATTTAACGGCAGCCAAATCCACACCTGGCTCCTATCGGGTTTTTTTTTTTTTTCTAAGCACACATAAAACAGTAAATTGTATGATGTGGAAATTTCTGGTTTCTTTAGAGACTTCAGTTGTGTCACATGATGTCTTGTCAGAGGATGTTTTGCTGGAACAGATGTTTAGGACATCCAATGGTCGTCATGTAAAGTCTGGAAAGAGTATAATTAGAATACCACAGACAAACATTACTATGCCTTGCAATGTTTTGCTGATCAATTCTTCACTGATCTTCACCGGCCCGGCAGTGCTGGTCTTCGTTGACTCTGCAGGACCTTGCAGTCCTTGCTGGCTTTGTAGTGCTTTGCTGCTCTTTGTGTCTTAGAAATGCTTCAAAACTTCTTGTGGTATTCTGGCGATTCTTGTGGCTCCTGCTGACTTGGGTCAATTTGTGGTTTCTGCTGGATCAAGCTGTTGCTGCTGATTCGAGTTTTGTGTTTGCTATTGGACAGGACTGCTTGTGTCCTTACAATAAATAGTAGAATCTTCCCCAAAGAACTACTTTTAAACAGGCACACAAGCCCCTTTTCCTATAGACCTTATTTTTCTCCTACCTCTGGCCCATGGGCTAGAAGAGAAGTTGAAGCATTCTAGACCCCTAAGTAAAGTAGCTTTCAAAAAACCTAACCTACAAGGACATTACATCTTCTTACTCAAATGGAAGCTCCTTTCCATTTTTTTATAGATATAAATTGTCCTTAGGTATTAATTATTCATGCCACAAGTGATGTTATAAAGGAACTATGTGGATTGGTCAGAAAACACCAGTGGCTATATCTGTCCCAGAACCTTTCCCATAGTCAATCAAAACCGAAGGTTTAACCCCTAAAACTGGAGAGGCTTAAAGATAGGATTGTCCTTAAGTGGCAATGGCTAAGGGTTAAACATTGAAACAATGAAGAAAACAATCAGTTTGAATCAGAAGAAAGAGTAAGGTGTCAGAATGGAACTGTCTTTGCAGGCACACAATAACAGAGCTTGCCCTGGCTCCAGTACTCTCATGAACCACTATAGTAATCTGAAGGACATGACGGAGCAGGAACTTGATCAGTGAAGCATTTTCCTGAAGAGGAGCTTTGACCCAGGGAGCATCTCATCTAATCTTGCCACTAGGAGGCTGCATAGATATTTGGAGTCTCTAGGTGATTAGTGACCATTCCCAAACTATGTAAATTACCTGACTCCTATTTTAGGTTCATCAGTCCTGATATAGCAACAAAGGATGTACATTGATATGTACTCATTTTAAAACCAGACAGTAAGAATCTATTGCAGGTTGTAATGGGTAATTGTTGTCACTTTTTTTTTTAACCACTGGAATTAATTTAAACATAAGTCACTAGGCATACTTTTGAGGGATTTTTCTATCTTTATAATATGAAGTGGAAAGACCTACATTTCAATTCTGATCTTTTGAGGTGTGAAGATCTGCCTCTAAGCCAGAACTTCTGGTGGCAGCGCATATAAAGTACATTGGAGAAGGAATGTTTTGCTGGTTGCCTGCTTGCTATTGCTCTAGATAGCAAGATCATTCCTTTGCTGTCATTAGACCCAACTTCTTTGGGTTTCCAACATATACTGAAGGTCAATTGAGACATCCAGTATCACGAACTGAAACAGCTACCAGATTCTTTGACTTTACATTGTTAAATCACTATATTTGGACCAACTTACAGGGACTGAAGCCTGTAAGCCACTGTAATAGTTCTGCATCAAACACCAGACAGGTTCATCTGTTCCCAGGGATTTCTTCATCATTTCACACTGGGTTGTCTAATGTCTACAAATCTGTCTTAGTCTTAACATATGAACCTTCTGTGATTTCTGTCTCTACCAGTTGACTACATACTTCTACTGTACTGAGTATGGAGAAAGTAATTTCCTGCATACTATTAAGGATTTCCTAGCATATAATGAATGTTGTCTCTGCCATAGATTCCAGCTTTAAAGTTCTCACATTCATGCTATTTGTGTGTGTCTACTACAGAATGTAAATTCTAAAGCTGAATGCCACACAGATAACTAATAAAGCACAGGAAAGGGTTTCCTGAAGGATCAATTTTCAAATGGTTTTATAACTTATTTACTAAATAAAGGTTTGACAACTTCATTGCATTTCTTGGGCTTCTCTAGTGTGAGAATTCTAAGATATGGCCAGACATGATTCCACCATGACAAGAACAAGTAAATGCTGGCTTTTTCTAATACAAACTTTTTTTATGAATACAGTTGAATTAAAAACTACAGGCTCAAGTACATGTTAAATGGGAAAGTGTGTGGTGGACTTTTCCTGGGGAGATATAACACGTGTATACATCTATGAATCATAAAAAGGGAAATAAAATTGGCTCCAAGCATACATAATGAGAAAGTGCAAAGTGGTGATCCAATGAGTTTTCTTGGGTTCACTTACAGGGATATGGGTAAGGTACAGAAGGGACACAAAGAATCTATATACAGAAAATCCACCGAAGCATGGGACAGCCCATGAATTCTTCAAACCTGGAATGCAACAAAAACTTGCAGAGAGCCCTGTGCATTACAGAATGTCCTTTCCTGGTTGCCCAGTTGATCTGAGCCTCCTCTGGGAGGCATGTTTGGTATGAGATATTTCAAGGAGTTGAACTGGTCACTGATCTTTCTAGTGGCTGTGCTTGTCTGAGATGTATTCTCAGCACTATTTTCTCTTCACATCCCTTTGCAGAGCAAAGGGCCTAGTGAATCTGGTCAGTCTCAGGGGCTTTCTGAAGCCGATAGAGGAGTTTCATTTTCTGCCTAAATCATCTTCCTTATAGGACAGAACATTTTAGTCTCTGCACAACAACACATTCTTTAGCCTTCTCCTAAGTCCTATCTTATCTCATCCATTTTATCTTCATTAGGAATGTTTTAAAGTTTAAAAAGTAAAATAACTTTAAAGACTTTCCAACATCCTCACACTTTCAGGTTTTTTTCCCTACAATATATACTCTTGATGTTTTTTGACATTAAAATATGCATCACGGGGTTTACAAGTTTCTCGTAACATAAAGATGTTAGTGTAGAGACTTAGGTGGCCTGTAAAGACAAAAGTCTGGGGAAATGATATGCCACATCAATTTCCATGAAAAGATTTTCTCCCACCATGTAATTTTTTTTGGAGGGGGGGTTAGAGGTTCTAAGACCTGAGACCAAGATAAATGATTTGCCAACCTCACTATAGTTGTAAAGTTTCTCTTCTGCGTGAATTCTCCAACTTCTTAAGTGTGTGTGAAGTTTCAGAGGCAAGCAAAGATGCTACCTGGCCATTTATATGGTTAGCCAATGTTTAAATCCATCTGTGATTAACAAGATACCAGAGCCACTAAATTATGTTGGACATTCACTTTCTTATTTGGAGTAGTAAAGAATGGTTTGCTAGTATTTGTGTCTTCTTGCTGCAATAACTCTGTTCCATTGACTCCATGTATTCTTCTAGATCATGAGGGCTGGGATTAAAGCAGTATAGAAACACAGCTAGCTCAAATACTTTTTTTTTTCAAAGTTGATGACTTGATTTTCATTGTTGAAAATGAAATACATAAAGGAGAAAGAGCATTGCATATTTTGTCTTTATTCATATGTCTTGAAAGGAATAAGTCTTCTTTCATTTTTGTTCCATGTTAAATTCAGAAACTATATGATGTAAAATGCTGTCATCCAATCATTCAGTTTCATCTCCATCTCTATGTTTTTATTGATCTGTGGTTAGAAGTAGTGGGACTTCAGTTATATTAACTGAAAATGCTTCCTAAGTATGTTCTTTTTTTCTGGCACTACATGGAAGTGGTCAAATCATATGTAGCATCCTCTTATTTTGTTTTCTCATTCTAGTAAGTAGAGTACTGTTAGAAATGAAGGTACATCCTAATGAATCTCTTTCTTTTCCACATATGCTTAAATGAAGGTCATGAAGTTTATATATCATTAACATGAACACAAAAGAGATATAAATAGATACAGGGACTCATACATGCATTATATTTTCTTATAGTATTATTACATACAAAATCAGTACTATGTACAATGGAATAATCATGAGATTATTTACAGTACAATATTCCAGAACCACCTTTATACAAAGAGAATGTAGGAGAAACAATCTTCTATCACATTTGTACAGTTTATGTTTTTAACTTTTTTAAAATATGTTTTGTTTTTAAGCTAATAGGTAGTATTGTTTTGCATATCAGTGTGCAGCTTTTTCTATAAATAAACAAGCAAAAATTCAAGTAATATTTAACTATATCCCACATGTGGTTTTCTGTGAATGTCTAATTATAGTGCATTCTTTAATGAGTACTCACTGATCAACATGCATATGAACAGCAACAGGAATAGAATCAGAAAATACATACATTGTATGTGAACAGTGACAGATAATTAGCATCTTCTCATTAAAATATCAACATAATTAGTGAAGTCTTTGTTTTCTATAGGTTCTAACGAGTTCATTTTGAACAAAGTAAACCTAAATATCTAAAATTTTGAGAAAAAACTTCAAAAATCTTGAATGATTACATCAGAATTTAAAAACCAATTACCAGTATGGCAGTGGAACCCATTAATAAGAAACTGGAGAAATCAATTAAAAAACAATATAGTCAGTTTAATATTATGTACCAATACTATGCATGAATTTCAATTAAGATCTTTGTAATTGCCATGATAGACTCATTCTTGCAAATGAGATAATGCAAATCCTTTACCAAATTACCTTCTTGGAACCCATAAGATGAATGAAAACACATTAATTCAAGACACAAAATATGTAGACTCAGTAAAAGGCAGCATATATATCTATGTTAATAGATTCATAAATGGTGTGTAGCAAAATATGACAATTGCTCAGTATAAATACTCTGAAGAATGTGAGGACAGAGGAATATATCTCAACATAATGAAGACAAACCCCCCAAATCTCAACCTAACATTGTCCACAAGGAGTCACCTGCCATCATTGAGCAGTGTTAGGGTAGAGAAAAACGTGCCCACTCCTTCAACACTAACTCTTCACAGTGGGCGAGTGCTTACCCATAACAAGAACAGAGAAAATATAATGTGTCAAAGAAATTAAGAAGGCAAGTTCTCAAAAACTATGAGACAAATTGAATTCTCCAAATCCTTTAAATGTTCCCCAAGAAATCTAAGATCTAATAATTCATATAAAATGTACACACAGCATCACTTGGTTTCGAATATACCAACAGAAGATGCTGAGAAGCAGATTACCCAGTGTGTAAAAATATCTTTGAATCCCAGATATAGCATTCAACCAGCTGAAAGTGCTATGTATGCTACTAGTTGAGAAGACTCTTTGATATCTGTCCTCAGCATACACTGTGTGCTAATACCAACTTGCCAGACAAGGTATGTCTTTCAGTGTAACGGTGCTAAGAGTATTCTGTGAGTTTCTAGATTGATGTAAGGTAGCTCCATAAAGAAAGGACACAGATAGTACTGCAAAGCTGGCCAAAAGCCAATGGCAGAAAAAGGCACAGTCCTAGGAAGACATCCTGTCTTAGGATATTGCTACATGTTCAAATATTAAAACTTCACCTAATGTTTCTGCATTTGTCTCAGCCTGAGTCTGCCTTTTTCCTGGTTGAAGGAAACTTTGCAACAAGAATCAGTTTTTTTCAGAGACTGCTGAGTACCAAGCTAGATCCAAATCATAGGAAACATTTACTGGAGAGTTGGGAAAAATATCAAAGCTACACGATGTAGACTTAATTATGGTAAACTATGATGTAATTTACATTGCAATTTGAATTATGAATACATGACAGCCTGGTCACTTACACAAAACCTTCCCCAAAACATACAGGAAATACGAGGTGGACTAATGAGTAGAAAATCTGGATAACCAGGGATTGGACAGAGGACAATGAGTTCAAGTTCTCTGGGGAGCCCCAGTTGCATAAGCCATTCTCTCTTAAAAATGCAAGTGGTAGAAAAGGGGCATTGGAAAGCATGGATGAAAATAACTTGCAGAGCTTAGGAATAGCCACAGTATTTTTTTAAAATTAATACAAATATCCTACAAAATATTTTTCTGTAAAGATTCTTTGTTAAACACTCTACATCCAAATATTGTGCCCCCTACTCCCAGTATCTCCTCTCGAAGATCCTCCCTCCATTGCTCCCTCCTCACCCTCACACTACCCCTTCACACACCCCTGCACATCAAGGCACTGCTTTACTAGGCACATCCTCTACTACTGAGGCCAGACAAGGCAGCTCAATTAGGAGACGGCATCCACAGGCAAGCAGGCAACAGAATCAGAGACAGCTCCCACATTAGTTGTTGGGTTACCTGCATGAAGACTAAGTTCGGCTTCTGCTACATATCTGCAGGTGGCTTAGGTCCAGCTGGTGCTCGCTCGCTCTTTGGTGGTTCAGTCTCCGGGAGAGGCGAGGGTTAGTTGATTCTCTTGGTCTTCCTATGGAATCTTCTTTGGGTCTCTGAATTCTTCCCTCAACTCTTCCATAAGAGTCCCTGAGCTCCATTTGCTTTTATATTATTTATTTACATCCCAAACATTGTCCCCCCCTTCACAGTCAACCCCTCACAGAGTCCCTCCTCTCATCCCCCTCCCCTTCTGAGAGGGAGGGTGTCTCCTGGATATCAGTACATCCTGGTACATCAAGTCACTACAGAATTTGGACATTCTCTCCTACTGAAGCCAGACAAGGCAGCCATGTTGGAGAATGGATTCCAGTCATGCTACAGCTTTAGGGACAGACCCCACTCCAGTTGTTGGGAGACCCACACACAGACTGAGCTGCATTTTTTCTACTCGTTTCAGGGAATGCAGTTCAGACCATGTATGCTCTTTTATTGGTGGCTCCATCTCTGCAAACTCCCAGGGGTTTAGATTAGTTGACTATGTTGGTTTTTTTGGTCAGTTCCTATCCCATTTAGGGCCTTCAATCCTTCCCTCAACTTTTAAGAGTCCCCAACTTCCTTCCATTGTTCAGCTGTGGGTGTCTGCATCTATTTCTGTCAGATGCTGGGTAGAGCCTCTCAGAGGATAGTTATGCTAGGCTCCTGTCTGCAAGCATAACAGAGTATCATTAATAGTACCAGTGTTGGTGTTTGCCTATGGGATGGGTCTCAAGTTGGCCTGGTTATTGATCAGCCATTATTTTCAGCTCCATCCTTGTCCCTGAATTTCTCTTAAGCATCACAAACTTTGGGTCAAAAGTTTTGTGTGTAGGTTGGAGTCCTTATCCTTTCACTGGGTGGTTACTGCGTGGGTATAGGAGGCTTCTTCAGGTTCCATGTCCCCACTGTTAGGCATTTTTGCTAAGGACATGCATCCCCATCCCAGGTCTCTGAGACTTCCTAGAGATTTCCCCACCCTCCATTCATTCTCTAGGCCCTCTGTCTTGTCTGTTCCCACATCTGATTCTGAGCTCCCCTTCCAATTCCCCTCTGAAACCCAGTTCCTTCCCTATCCCTGCCTTTTGTGACTACTTTATTCTCCTTTCTAAGTGAAATTCAAATTTCCTGGCTTGGGCCTTCTTTTTTGTTGAACTTCTTTGTATCTCTGCGGCACATTATGAGTCTGCTGTATTTATGACTTATACATACTTAACACTGAGTATATACCATGCATGCCCTTTTGGGTCTCAGTTACCTCACTCAGGATAACTTCTAGTTCCATCCATTTGCCTGCAAAACTCATGATATCCTTGTTTTTAAAAGCTGCATAGTATTCTATTATGTAAATGAAATGTTTTCTGTATCCATTCCTTCATTGAGGGACATCAGGACAGTTGTCGGTTTCTATTAGGAATAAAGCTGCTAAGAACATAGTGGAGCGCATCATTTTGGTATGGTATAACATCTTTTGAGTATATGTCAAGGACCCTTATAGCTGCCTGTTGCTGAAAATTTTAATATCAATCTGGTGTTTCTACCATGTCTTTGACCATTTAGTTCCCAGATAAAGACACATAACTTTTATTATTTACAATAAGCCTTAATCACCCCAAGAACTGGACAGATATGCAAACAGAATCTACTTTATACTATTAGAATCTACTATTGATAACACCAAGTTATTACTGTTTCATCTGGGCTGCTCTTAACTCTAATTGGATAGCCCCGAGGACCCTGTTTTCCTAACTATAATGTCTCTTGTTCCTCCTTCTCCTTCCTCTCCCACTTGTTTCTCCTCCAACCCCAAATCCCAGGAACCCCAAACCCTACAGTTATTGCCTGTTGGCATCTTCATTCACTAATCAAAAATAACTTGGGGGGAGGGGTAAGGTTACATAGTGTCTCATGGATCTATGTGTGGACTCTCATCTCTGGGGCTGGCACTTAGTGTTACAATACATAGCAAAAGACCAAACCTCAACTCAGGCTTCAGGCAGAAATATTTCCAATTTTCTGAGATTTCCAGAGTGCTTGTACAGGATTGCAATCCCACCAACAATGGAGTTTTCTGCTTTCTCCACATCCTAGCTAGCATGTGCTGTCCCTTGAGTTTTTGATCATACCCATTCTGGTTGGTATTTTTGTGATGACTAAAAATGCTGAGCATTTCTTTATGAACTTCTCAGCCATTCAAGATTCCTCTGGTTAAGAATTCTTTTTAGCTCTCTGCCCCATTTTTAACTGGGTTATTTTTTTTTATTATTTATTTATTTAATTATTTTTTGCTGGAATCTAACTTCTTGAGCTCTTTATATATTTTGGATATTAGTTCTCTGTTGGATGTAGGGTTAGAGAAGATCTCTTCCTTATCTGTAGGCAGCCCATTTGTCCTATTTACAGTGTACTTTGCCTTACAGAAGCTTCTCAGTTTCATGAAGTACCATTTATCAATTGTTAATCTTAGAGCCTGAGCAATTGGTGTTTTCTTCAGGACACTGTCTCTTCTACCACAGTGTTCAAGGCTATTTCCCATTTTCTCTTCTATTAGATTTAGTTTATCCAGTTTTGTACCAAGGTCCTTGAACCACTTGCACAGTGATAAATACATAATTATTTGCATGTTCTACATGCATAAATTCAGTTAGATAAACACCATTTGTTGAAGACGCTCTCTTTTTTTCCCATTGTATTGCCTTGGCTTCTTTGTCGAAAACAAAGTGTCCACAGTTCTGTGTGTTTCTTTGTGTGTTTCTTTCTGGGTTTTTGATTAAATTCCATTGATCAACCTCTCTGTGTCTATACAAATACCATACAGTTTTTTATTACTACTGCTCTCCAGTACAGGTTCACAGATGGTGACTACTCCAGTTCTTTTAATGTTTAGGATTGTTTTAGCTATTCTGGGTGTTTTGTACTTCCATATGAACACAAGAATTTCTCTTTCCAAGTCTTCAAAAATTGCATTGGATTTGATGGGAATTGCATTGAATTTGTGGATTGCTTTTGGTAAGATGGCCATTTTTAATATGTTGCTTCTACCAATCCATGAGCATGGGAAATCGTTGAAGTTTCTCACATCTATTTTGAGAGGTGTGTTAATCAACCTTAATCAATTTCCTTTTCCAATGAATTATTTCAGTCTCCAAGCACTGTTTCACAGTACCACATTCTTCTGGCTTTCTCACTTCGTCTCCATTGTGAAATATTTAAGAAAGAACAAGTAAATTTTTCATTGTCACATTTTCAGTTTCTATCAGCAAAAATATTTGACAGCTTCTAAGATTTGAAGGCTTTCACAAGTTTCTCATGTTCATCATAATTTTCTAGTGTGGAGCCTCAAGTGTCATGAAAAATACCACTTGGATAAAGCACATGCCACATTTTTCTCCTGTGAAAAGTTTTTTCACCACTCTAAATTTCTAGATATATTGTTACACATGAGATTCTGGAAAAGGCCTTTTCTCACATGTTTTATTTGTCAGTTTCTCTCCTGTATCGTCTCTGAAGTATTCTATGAGATGAGCCAAGAGTAAAGTATCTGCACATTTACAACATTTGTAACATCTCTCTACTATAGGTCTTCTCTGTTAAGTTCTAAGAGTCTATCTTGGTAAAAGATTTGTCTCATTCCCTTCATTTCTAAAGTTTCCCTCCTGTATGAAGTCTCTGATGTCTTTTAAGACTGCCTTTGTGGGTAAAGCATTTGTCACATTCACTACATCTGTAAGGTTTCTCTCCTGTATGAATTCTCTGATGACTTCCAAGATAGCCTTTGTTGGTAAAGCATTTGTCACATTCACTACATTTGTAAGGATTCTCTCCAGTATGAAGTCTCTGATGACTACTAAGACTGCATTTGTGTGTAAAGCATTTGTCACATTCACTACATTTGTAAGGTTTCTCTCCTGTATGAACACTCTGATGAGTTCTAAGATACAATTTTTTGATAAAAGACTTGTCACATTCACTACATTTGTAAGGTTTTTCTCCTGTGTGAATTCTCTGATGAATTCTAAGACCACTTTTGAGGGTATAACTTTTGTCACATTCACTACATTTGTAAGGATTCTCTCCTGTATGAATTCGCTGATGAGTTACAAGACTGTATTTTTGAATAAAGCATTTGTCACATTCACTACATTTGTAGGGTTTCTCTCCAGTATGAATTCTCTGATGAGTCATAAGATGGCCTTTCTGGGTGAAAGATTTTTCACATTCACTACATTTGTAAGGTTTCTCTCCTGTATGAATTCTCTGATGAATTCTAAGCTCTCCTTTTAGAGTAAAGCATTTGCCACATGCACTACATTTGTAAGGTTTCTCTCCTGAATGAATTTTCTGATGAATATTTAGAATGCATTTATGGGTAAAGCATTTGTCACATTCACTACACTTGTAAGGTTTTTCTCCTGTATGAATTCTCTGATGTCTTTTTAGACTGCATTTCTGGGTAAAAGATTTGATACATTCATTGCATTTGTAAGGTTTCCCTCCTGTATGAATTCGCTGATGAATTCTAAGATCACTTTTAAGGACAAAGTGTCTGTCACATTCACTACATTTACAAAGTTTCTCTCCTGTGTGACTTCTCTGATGACTTCTAAAATCGCATATCTGGGTGAAGCATTTCTCACATTCACTACATTTGTAAGGTTTCTTTCCACTATTGGTTTGTTTCAGTGTGCGTTTTTCTTTAGACTCAAAAATCTTCTCAAACTCTGTACCATTGTATTCTTTCTTTTTTACGTGTATTCCTTGATTTAGACTAATGATAGAACACAAATTTAAACAGTTGGCACAGTTTTTATATTTACAAGGTTCTCTGGTGTTTCCAGTTCTATGTCTGTTTAGCTTTGATGATTCAACAGTTGTATCTCTGAAGTTAATTTTATAAAGAGTATTTTGGGTGGATTCATGAATGATTTTGGCAAGCTCATGGCATTTATAAGACTTCTCTTGGATATTCACATGCTGGTGGACAATACGCTGTAGGTCTTCATGCAAGACATTCTTATATTTGTGACACATGTGGTGATTCTCTGAAAAAACTGCAGAGATGACAGGGATTAATAAGTGAGTAAAACAATATACCATGTTTCCTGAAATTTTTTAAGATAAATTAGCCACTCTCAAGGAGAGGGCTCTTAAGAGAGGTCTTCTTGTTTTACAACCTTTACATGGATGCTCAGTAGAACCTGAAATCTCATCTATATCAAATGACAGGAAATGATAATAACCTAATTTTATTTACATACTACTTCCCAGAAAATTGGGCAAATAAGTGACTGAGCATTGAAGAACTTTGAGAAAAGACCTCTATGAAAGATCATATAAACAGTGTTTCTCTGTTTCCTTGTTTATATTTTATGACAGTGACACTTTGTAGCTTTGGTCAGCTAGAAACTCAGTATACAATCCACACTGGCATGGAACTCCCGACAGAAAGATCATGCTGTACCAGGACTAAACATAGTGACCACAAGTCATAAAGTAAATAAGAAAGAACAAAATTCTCACAACCAACAGCTTTTTCTCTATGTAAAACATTTTGCATTTTAAATTCATAACTAACTGAAGACTTTCATGCAATCCTGAAATTAAAATATTCTAATTATATGTGTGGCAATTCATTTTCTTGCTCTGAATATTCAATTGTTTTTGAACTTGGAAGATTTGATTAAAAGTAGATAAAGTATATGGAGAAATTACACAGAATACAACACTGGATTCTCTTTCAAAGAATGGAGAGAAATTGAAAGGAATCACAATGAACACGTTTTGTTGGTAACCATAATTTCTCTTATTCTGGGAGTTTCTAGATATTTCATAGAGTTTACATAAACAGACAGTAGGTAAATTCAAAGAAGGAATCAGTATTCTTACCCACAAAAAACAGATTGTTGTAATTCTCCAACATCACATTCATGTACAATGCCCTCTGAGAACTGTCAAGATATTCCCATTCCTCCTGTGAGAAGTCCACAGCCACATCCTTGAATGTTAACAGACCCTATAATGGAAAACTATCTGCTTACCATATGCTATGGACAAAAGTGTTTTCTAGGGGTGCTCTTATATAGACAATGGATAGAATGACATTTTATATTTCTGACATTTATAAGTTCTGTCCCCTTCATGAACTTTCAAAAGTCTTCTAAGATTTTAGCAACAGAGAAAGGAGTTTTGACTATCAACTAATTTGAAAATTCGTCTGCAGTTTGGATTCTATGATTCATAGTTGTTTTCCAACACCCAAATTCAACAGCACAAAAGATATTTAATCCCAATTCCTTGAAATCCAACACTCTTCTGAAATTTACAGGCTAGAGGAATACACAGAACATATGCAACAACTCAGCAAATGTACCAATATACATAAACGTAAATTGAAATTTAATTTGAATAAAAGATGCTACGTAAAATAGTCAAAGTCTTTGTTGTATTTTCTATTTCTCTGAAACGTGATGACATAATAGAATCATGATCAGCAAACTTTTAGGGCATATAACATACACATTTGAAGCCTGATGCAGGAATATATCTTCATGAAGTATGAGTTGCTATCGAACAGAATCACAGATGGTCAAGTTAAAATGAGTAAACTGTGCTTTTTAATCCTATAACTGTCAGCTATGCTCAATTATGGATAATATATCAATCCTGTCTACAGCTGGGTCTCACCTGACTCTATTCTAAAATGTGCAGTTGACATCCTGAGGCCTAAGGACAATGTTGAGCCCTGCCTACAACAAAGAGGTAGAATATGAAATACAGAACTGCTGGACTAATTAACAATCATAATTTTTTCTGTAAACATAAATGGAGTGTAAAATCACTGAAACCATTCAACTTTCCAAATGGCACACAGAATCAATTACTTACTGATGTTATTTCATGACACCATTAACAACTGAAAAGTGAATAAAGTTTTCCCAAAGTTGACATATGCAACACAGATTATAACAACTTCATAAACTCCACATGGTCTTTCAGTAAAGAATAGTTATTGATGTGTAGACAAATAGCATATACCTATCTATGTGTAGATAAATAGCATATGTGACAGTGCATTCAGATGAAATAGAATCAATTTCTTTTATCAAATCAAGTGCTTAAATTGAGAGAGAATTATACCAATTGTTCAGGAATTTTTTAAAACATTGTTCATGAGATTGACTTAACTGAAAATTTGAATCTTACAATTTTAACTTTATTATTATTTTTTTCTTTCTATACACATTGCAGCTCACTACCATACCTGACTTCAGTCCCAAGGGCTTACTGCACAACTTAGAGATTCAGGGGTATAATATATCACTCAATGTATATAAAAATATGCAGATGAACACACATAGTTAAATAAAATATTACTGTAAAGAAACATTGACACAATCCCTCAGAGTTTTTACCTATATGATACAAAGCTTGTGGGGAGAGAAGAAAATAAGGTAAATGAAGTATTATTCATGATAAAGAAAAGAAAATAAGAAGGGCACTAATTGATGCTTGAAATTTTATGGTTTATGTACTGTACCAAGGCACTACTCTCCAGAAAATTCTTATTAATATATTCCATGTTCTGCAATACAAATGTAGTGAGTACTCTTTACACCACTTCTAAAAAAAAAAAAAAATGAAGCGACGGGAATAGAAAATAGTTATCTGTATACTGAGAACTTACCACATTAAGCATTGGGCAGACTCTCCTAAGACAAACAGATTTCACAGGTCAGCACACCCATGATCACTGTGTGACATAAAATGCCGAAAAAGAGAATATTGCAATCTTTATCTCTTCCCCAAAACATCAATATTATGGTAAGAGAAAGCAACATATCTCTTCAATATTCTATGCCTCTAGGGAGCTGAAATATTACTATTAGGATTCAAGACAGTGAGTGTATTCTAATTCTACAAGTCCATAAATTCCACTCTTTGATATATTGCTCAGTGTTTCATTTTCCAATCATGTGCAGATCCACACTCATGACATTGTTCCTGGAAACATGATTACTCCTGAAATGGAATTTATGTGGCACAGGAGACCTTCCTTTCCCACTAATACTAAAGAACACAAGTCCATGCAATGCAGAAACTAGCCTAAATATATTTTTTGAGCATCATTTACAATACATTCTCCTTAAGAACTGCAGGTCTTCAGTACTTGATAATTTATGTCCTCTCAGTATAAAATCCAGTGAAAATATAATGGACAAGGCTCTGCTTGTCTTATTATAAGTGAAAGATCTAAAGGGTTAGTTGATTATTGGAAAACAAGAACAAAGATAAATCACAAAATACAAACACTTTAGGTAACATTAACAGAGGTAGAAAAATACATTCTTGAATGGTTTAAAAAAAAACAAGAATATTTCAAAGAAATGTGGACAGGACACTGACCTTGGTAACATTTAGCAGAGAAGCATTCATCTTCGTGTTCCTCTCTGAGTTCCTGTTTCAGGAATACAGACTGGAATAATTATTGAAATTTCACAATAAATGTTTCAGAATTAGAAGCTAAAATCAATATAACTCTGTTATTGATTTGCTAAACCATATAAAAAGACATAAAACTAAAATGATACCAGAATACTTAATCAACATTCCGACAGAGAGCGTGGAATGATATATTAAATGTAGTAAGGAAAATGACTATAATCTCAGGCCTTTTTCAAACCTCAGCAGGCAACAGACACAAACATAGAATACATGTATACCTGCTGCAAAACATTACTCAGGGTTATTACTGGGAACTTATCTTCCAGGGACTGGAGTCAGGAAGAAATGACTAGTGGTTACTAAAATGGACGCCTAGCATTAAATGGAGTTTCATTAGCCATCACGCTAGTATATAACCCTTAAGTCACATTTCATTTCATTCTACCTGGAAGATACATCAATTTTCCTTGTGTGTCCTGTTGCCTTAGAGTACAGACACGGTTTTCTCAAACTGACAAATTGTCATTAGATCTAGATATAGCCATTTTCATCATCTAAGAAGTCTTCACATTGTTCCTGAGGAAAAATGTACCTTTCCAATTTATTCTTTCTTTTAATGTGTACCTATTTTCTAAGTCTCATGCACACTTTTGTGTGAAAATACTAATCACTTGAAATTCATGTGAATGCATTCATAAGTAGATATTTCAATTGAGGAAAAACATGTCTTTAAGTGGAATGTCCATGTCCTACATGTTCTAAGCCAATGCTTCTCCACTTTTTCAATACTGCGACCTTCTAATACAGTACCAGGAACCCATAAGTTGATGTGGGAGACACACCTGTATATTGATACAGGTATGGTCTATCAGTTCCTAAGATCATCAGAATTATGTGTTTTATGGTAATCTTAGGCAACCCCTGTGAAAGGGTCAATTGACCCCAATGAGATGACAACACACAAGTTGAGAACTATTCTTCTCAATGTTAATGCAGAATCATCAAGAAGCAGGATGGCAGAAACTCTTTGATGGCTGCTACATGTAAGAGATGTACACAGAGATAAAGTGAGTCATTTCAGGGTATGACTTTGGAATGATTCACTCGTTATATCAGATATGTCAAAATCCTATCATGGTTGGAAATATCTTTTACAACATGCAAATGCCTATGTCTTGGTATTGTTCTAGGGAGTTCTCATGTTCCCAATTGACTGAGAACCTTTAGTTCCTGGCTCTCATTGGGCTGGTTATACCTGCAGGGGATGGGGAGACCCCTAGACAGTCTCAGAGACCTAGGATCTGAGAGGCTCAAAGGACTCAGTGGGTATGACCTTAGCCAAAATACCCAACAATGGGGAGATGGAACCTGAAGAGACCACCTACAGTAGATAGACATGGCCCCTATTTGAGACAGGGTTCACCCACCCATCTTCAAAATTCTCAACCCAGAATTGTTTCTGTCTAACGGAAATACAGGAGCAAAAATGGAGCAGAGACTGAAGGAAAGACCATCCAGTGACCAGCCCAACTTGAGATGCATCCCATGCATAGACACTAAAACCGGATGCCATGCTGTGCTTGCAGACAGGAGCCTAACATGCTTGTCCTCTGAGAGGCTCTACCAGCAGCTGACTGAGACAGATGCAATTACTAACAGCCAACCATTTGTCTGATGTTGGAACCCCTGTAGAAGAGTTAGGGGAAGGACTGAAAGAGCTGAAAAGGATTGCAACTCCATAGGAAGAACGAAAGTATTAACTAACCAGAATGGCTCAGGGTGTTCAGAGACTAAACCACCAACCAAAGAGCATAGGTAGGCTGGTCCATGGGCCCCGACACATATGTACCAGAGGACTTCATTGTCTGGCCTCAGTACGAGAGAATGTTCCTAACCCTGTAGAAACTTGATGCCCCAAGGAAGGGGGATGCTGATGCGGATGAGGTTGGGCTGAGTTTAGGGGGAAGCACCCTCTCAGAAGTAAAGGGGCATGGGGTGAAGAACTCAGGGAGGGGGTACACATTTGGAATGTAAATAAATACAATCATTTAAAATTTAAAATGGAGTACAGACCTAAACAGAGAATACTCAACAGAGGAATCTTGAATGGCTGAGAAACACTTAAAGAAATATTCAGCCTTTGATCCCAGCACTTGGGAGGCAGAGGCAGGTGGATTTCTGAGTTCGAGGCCAGCCTGATCTACAGAGTGAGTTCCAGGACAACCAGGGCTACACAGAGAAATCCTGTCTCAAAAAAACAAAAAAAAAAAAAACAAAGAAACAAAAACAAAACAAAAAAAAAAGAAAGAAAAGGAATATTCAAAGTCCTTAGTCATCAGGGAAATGTAAATGAAAATGACTCTGAGGTTCCATCTTACACATATCAGAATGGCTAAGATCAAAAACTCATGGGGTAGCACATGCTGGCAAGGATGTGGAGCAAGGGGAACATTTCTCCATTGCTGGTAGGAGTGCAAACTTATACAACCACTTTGGAAATCAATTTGGCTTTTCCTCAGAAAACTGGGAATAGCTCTACTTCATGGCCCAGCTATACCACTCCTGGGCATATACCTAAAAGATGATCCAACATCTCACAAGACGCTTGCTCAATTATGTTCACAGTAGATTTATGAAACTGGAAACAATTTAGATGTCCCTCAG
Source organism: Grammomys surdaster (assembly GCF_004785775.1). Taxonomy (NCBI): domain Eukaryota; kingdom Metazoa; phylum Chordata; class Mammalia; order Rodentia; family Muridae; genus Grammomys; species Grammomys surdaster. The sequence continues at coordinate 188,412 of NW_021604991.1, forward strand.
TTGAAGAATGGATAAAGAAAATGTGGTACATCTACACAATAGAATACTTTTTGCTCTTTTAGAGTCTCTGTTGAGAAGTCTGGTATAATTCTGATAGGTCTGCCTTTACATGTTAATTGGCTTTTTTTCCCCTTACCACTTTTAATATTCTTTCTTTATTCTGTGCATTGAGTGTTTTGATTATTATGTGACAGGAGGAATTTCTTTTCTGGTCGAATCTATTTGGTGTTCTGTAGGCTTCTTGGACATTTATGGCCATCTCTTTCTTTAGGGTAGAGAAGTTTTCTTCTATGATTCTAAAATGTTTCCTGGCCCTTTGCATTAGGAATCTTCTCTCTCTTCTATTGCTATTATTCTTAGGTTTGGTCTTTTCATTGTGTCCCAGATTTCCTGGATGTTTTGGGTTAGGAGCTTTGTACACTTTGTATTTTCTTTAACTGTTATGTCAATATCTTCTATGGTATCTTCTATGCCTGAGATGCTCTCTTCTATCTCTTGAATTCTGTTGGTGATGCTTGCATCCGTGCCTCCTAATCTCTTTCCTAAGTTGTTCGTCTCCGGGGTTGCCTCCATTGGTGTTTTCTTTATTGTTTCTATTTCCATTTTTAGGACTCAGGTGACAATAGATGCTGACAAATATTTGGAGAAAGAAAAACACGCTTCCATTGTTGGTGAGATTGCAAGCTGGTACAACCACATTGGAAATCAATCTGGCAGTTCCTCAGAAAATTGGAAATACATCTTCCTGAAGACCCAGCTATACCACTTCTGGGCATATTCTCAAAAAAAATGTTCTACCATATAACAAGGACACCTGCTCAACTATGTTCATAGATGCCTCATTTCTAAAAGCCAGAAGCTGGAAGCATTTGTGCCTTCTAATATCTCTCCTAAGTTGTTCATCTCCAGGGTTGCCTCCATTTGTGTTTTCTTTAATTGTTTCTATTTCTTTATTGTTATCTCTTTATTGTTTCATTCAGATGTCCCTCAACAGAAGAATGGATACAGAAAATGTGGTACATTTACACGAAAAGCCCTGCAATAAGAAAATGTCATTTAAACACTAAGGTGTTCTCAGTATTAGAGTTTGTTGAATAATGAACTCAAATCATTAGTACAACGATCATATAACAATATATCAATTGCCACTGAAGCAAGGATGATAGACATGAGACAGGAAACAGTAGAAACCTAGGTCTCTAGGCTGTCCCTTAAGAATCTGGAGATTGTAACCCACTGGACAGACTTCTGGGTGCCAATTTCAGGTATTCCATGAATAGAGGCTCCTCTGCTTGATGACCTTTATATGACTGTCTTAGTTTGGGTTTTATTGCTGTGAACAGACACCATGACCAAGGCAACTTTTATAAGACAACATTTAGTTGGGGATGGCTTACAGGTTCAGAGATTCAGTCCAGTATCATCAGGAGCATGACAGCATCCAGACAGGCATGGTGCAGGCTGAGCTGAGAGTTCTATGTTTTCATCTAAAGACTGCCAACAGAATAGTCACTCCAGGAAGCAAGGATGAAGGTCTTTACACCCACAACCACAATGACACATCTACTCCAGCAAGGCCACACCTACTCGAACAGGGCCACACCTTCTAATAGTGTCACTCCCTGGGCCAAGCCTATACAAACCATAACAATGGCTTTCCTAATTATTCACAGATAACCAGTGCCATGGCAAATGTTAACATACACAATTGAAAGACAGCTCACACCGTACCCTTTATATACTGTCATTATATACAATTCTGGTCTGTGATGGCATCAGGCATGGGAAGTCTGCAGAGCACGTCCATGTCAGCCTGACAGCTGGAGCTGTGGAAAGTACCCTGTGAATGTGAGACTGATGGGTACCAGTGGGACAGGAACAAGCACTTTATTACAATCAGGATGGAGAAATGAAGCAGAGCCTATGTTGGCTAGGAAAACTCAGCAGAGTTTGGGAACATGCATGTAGAGAGCTAGGTCCTGGGAGCCAGGTTACCTGAACCAGGGCAGGATGGGAAACTCAGCATTCCCACAGGGTCCTCCAGGAGCTCTGCTGTTAGGAATCAAGACACAGGATCTCCCAGGGAAGTGAGAACTCCTCGGTAGTAAGACAGCTTGTGAGGTGACCTAGGACAGTCCTCAGTCCTCAGTGAATTCTGAGAGGGGCATAGGTAGTGAGTGGAGTTGTGAGGATGGGAAACTAGAAGATGGAATGATGGCACTAGAACAGGATGGTGATCAATTTTGGTGCTGTGGGGTAAGTCACTAGCTCTCAAAATTATGTAGTGAGTATCTGCTCATGCTGGCAAACCTTAGATTCTATAAACTGGGGTTTATCTGGACTCTTCAATACCTTACTGTCATCAGGATATTTACAGAAGAATAATCCGGTAGAGGATTTGCATTATCTATTGTTTGCAAACAGAGTTCTCATGCTGTTGTGGTGCTAACAAAACCCTGAAATATAAATTCTTGCATGCTTTCTAACTCATCTGTCCCACCACGCACCTATTCAAGAGAGTGGCTCCAAGCATCCGCCTCTGTATTTGTCAGGTGGTGGAGAGGCAGGGGGAGGGGGAATGGGATAGGGAGTTCTGGAGGGGAGACCTGGAAAAGGGATAACGTTTGAAATGTAAATAAAGAAAAATATCCAATAAAAGAAAAAAAATAGAGAGTGGACTTTGCCACTAGGACTGGGCATCCCATGAGAGCAGTTTAGAAATTAATCCCACGAGGAACCAATAAAGATTTGAAAGAATCAGAAAACATACTTTACAAAGCTACACACTTATGGTCCAAAACACTAACATTTACTAAGCAAACACCCACAGGCACCTCACATGCTTGTTACCTGCCTACACCAGATCTAGATCTAGTAGGATGCTGTACCCATTACCTGCACTCCATAGCCTAGATTATCAATCAACCCTTAAGTGAAATATCTCACATTGAAAACCTCACATCCTGACCTAAAGCCACACAAGAAGACAATTGATAGCCTAGAACCCAAATAATATGGCAAGCACTGGTACAATATCCCTAACCCAAATCACTAATGCAATACAGTGCTCCCTGTGACATGAAATTCAAGATACAGAACTCAAAATACAATCCAAATACTATTCAACAAGGTCAAAGGACAGAAAGAGGAAACAAGCTCCTGAACTCAAAGAGAACAGGAACAAGCTGACTGAAAGACATGAGAACTCTTGCAAAAGAAATAATGAAGATATGGTAGGATGTAAACATCACAATCTATAGAAATAAAAATCTCAGAAATCCTCAACCTGAAATGAAACCAGAAATAAAGAGCTCTGTGAGCCTGACAGTAATTCAATAAAGAGCCTGCCCACCAAGATATAGCACAGAGAAGACAAACGTAAGAGTTTCAATACCAGGTGAAGGAACTGGATCACTCAAAGACATCACAGGTGAAACAAATGGGCAAGATGCTTGCTGCATTAAAGCAGCAATATGAAAAAATTAAAGTGAAATTCTAGCCAGGCTCAGTGTGGAAGGTCTTTGATCCCAGCACTCAAGATGCTGAGGCAAGCAAATTTCAGTGACGCAGAATCCAGTAACATCTCCATATCACATCATAGGCCAATCAGGGCCTTAGAAATAAGCAAACAGAGAAGCCAAACAAGACATTAAAGGTGTCTTTTCTACATTGATATTAAAACCCTCTAAAATGTGCATTTGGGCACAATTATAGCATGAATATTAGAAGATTGATTATACTGGTTAGAATGAGAATGTGCCCCACTGGCTTACGTATTCGAATGTAAGCTCCCAGCTGGTCAAATGCTTTGGGAAGTTTAGTTATTGGAAGACTAGTGAATAAAGCATGACACTGATGACAGGGTCTGAGAAAAGATTACGACAAGCCACCTCAGTTGTCTCTCTCCCTCCTTAGTGACAGTGGCTGAGGATGGAACCTCTCAGCTTTCCATCTCACCAACATGCTGCGTGCTGTCCAGCATCCCTGCCACAATGGACTCTTATCCTCTAGAAGCATTCCCCAACGTAACCTCTTTCTTTGTTAGGTTGCCTTGGTCATGGTGCTTTATGAAAGCAGCAGACAAAAATAAACAAATGAAAATAAAATAAAATTACAGTAAGCCATTTTCTGCTTGAATTTATGGTTTCATTTCAGAGAAAATTCATGTCACGTTTCAAAACTTAATCAAGAACAGGGAGCATGAGAGGTCATGTTCACTAAGGGGGCCCATTACTGTGTTTTCCTATAAAGTCCCAAAGACAAACTTCCTTTTAAATTGTTGTATACATTTAAAGTAAAGTACTGTGCTCAGACTTCATGAGTCAGGCTTCTTGTTGGTGTGCAGTTTGTTGACACTGTCCCATTCTAGTTTCTAGGAAAAACTGTATGTTCTATTTCTTAATAACTATACTGGACACTGGATGGTGGTGACATGTGACTTTAATCCCAGCACTCAGGAGGGAGAGGCTTGTGGATCTATGCATTCAAGGCCAGCCTGGTCTACAAATCATGTTCCAGTACAGCCAGAGCTGAAACACAGAAGAACCCTATCTCACAAAAAAAAAAAAAAAAACCCTTGTATATTATAAGACATAACTTGTACAAGGCCTCTTGTCATCTTTTCTTTCTTCTTTATTCTGATCCAAGACCAAAGAACATGCTGGACGAAACAATGGGAAAATGCAAGAGCTAGAACCAGAGGATGGAGAATATGTAGTGAAAAACTTCTGGACCTGAGTCCTCTATGTTCGTCAGCAAAATGCCTCAAAAGATTGAGTCCATCAGCACTTCATCAAGGCTGAGAGGGGCCCTGAGGTTGGGACCATAACTGCCTGTCTACAGGCAGTTCGTAGCAGATAGTGAAGGGGTATCTCCTTCAGAGGTAGAGCCATTTAGGAGAAGGGGATCAACTTTTAACCTCCCAACCATGTTCACACATGGTTAATTTAGTTAAATATATAAATTTAGTTAAATTTTTAAAGAAATAAAGGAGTAGAACTGATTTAATTTCTGCAGCTGCCTTCTACAGTATTTGAATAAAAACTATTAATTGCACCAGGATTTAGCCCAGAGTTTTAGGGTCTCACAAGTGCCCTCTTGATACCAGGCTCTCTGATTTTATTAACAGCCCACACATTCACCATTCCAATCAAAGATGGAAAATTTTTTCCCATGTTCAATTCATTTGTCTCCACATTTGCTCAATAACCACACAAATTTTATTTTGCAAGAAACAATGAAATGACAGACACTAATGAACTATACTTGACACTCAGGACACCTGTTACAGCTGGTCAGTGAGCAGCTCATGTATCTTGTGTTTCATTCTGAAACCAATCTTCTATCTGGAATTTCCATGCTATAGACCTTTAGTAATAAGCAAAATTCTCAACTAATTTGCACAGAGATCCTTTCTCTGCCTAGTCAGTGTACACACTCAAGATCTTCTAGTAGCTAATCTTTCAGACAAAGCAACAGGAAAGACACAATCAATATGGATCCAACTTCCTGCAGTTGCCATGCAAGTCAGTGTACAGCTTATTCAACAATAAAACAAGCAAGGAATCCATATAAGTTTCAACTATCAGAGGTGGTTTTGTATGAAATTACTTCTTCCTATACATTCCTGCAGACTTGGTTCTATGCAGAGATTAAAGTACTGACAAAGCAATGTTCACCTAATGAAACTAAAAGAGCGACGCTCTGTGTATTAGAACTAAAGCTAAAAAGGGGATATTGCAATGTATGACAATGATGGCAGTGTTACCTTATACAGTGCTCAGGAAAGTCATACACAAATAAATCAGAATTGAAGAGTTCTTAGAAATAACTGAATAAATCAACCATCTGCAGGAAGTTTCCTCTAACAGTGTCTGAGGACTGGACAGATTAGCATGGAATTTTCCTTTCCTTAGGCAAACATTGCACTAATGTCAAAGGGAGAATATTGCCTAAAACACAAAGAAGAAGAACACTAGAAAGTCATCATACAAAGCTGGCTTCCCCTGGACACGTAAGGCAGGAGAGCCCAAAGAAATACATGCAAAGAAAAATCGCAGACCAGTTCCCAGGACCTCCAGACACAAGAGATTTTAAATTTCACAAAAATGAAAGAAAAGCTGAGTTCACACCGACAACTCAAGACTGTTTCAACACTTAAATCAATGTAAGACACCAATGATGTGGAGACTGTGAGAGAAGAGAAACTACTGTGTCAGTAGATACATGAAAGCCCTGAGCTAAACTATAGCATTTGCACAGTACAAAAGCTCTCAAGAATGTGAGGACAGAAGGAACATACCTCAGAATAATAAAGGCAAAGAGCCACAATGCTAAAGCAAACAGTACAAAACAAGGAAATTGTAATTATTCCACTCTAACCAGGACTAACTCAACACAGTGCATCCGTTAGTACACAATTGAGGAAGAAGAGAGAAAAGCCAACAATAAGGTCTTAGAAGAGAATCCATTACTGACATTAGATACATGATGAAATGTCTCAGTTCACACCCATAACCTGATGCTGCTTTAGGTGTGGGTCAATGAAACTTTATTTTCAATGGGCAACAGTAATTTCAGAGTTTCAAAACTAACCAAATACTGAAGGCTTACTGTATTGCCTATAACAGGAAATTCATATTACCACACAAAATATTATTCTCAGTGAAATCTTCTGTAATCATTAATTAAAGAAAAACTGGCAGGGCTGGAGAGATGGCTCACTGGTCAACAGCACTGACTGCTCTTCCAGAGGTCCTGAGTTCTATTTCCATGAACTGAATGGTAGCTCACAACCATCTGTAATGAGATCTGATGCCCTCTTGTGGTGTGTCTGAAGGCAGTTACTGTGTACTCATATAAGTAAAAATAAATAAACCTTTATAAAACAGAGAAACTGGCAAATAGAATTTCATGTCCTGTCCTCTTTCTACTCTCACTTGAGATCCACTGCACCCCTTGCTCAATCTCTCTAACATACCTGAATCCTCTGATATAGTCACCATCCAGGGCTCTGAGTTCTGATTCACAGGCGGCACATCAGGCTGAGCAGTGGGAACCCGCATATGAGAAGGAGATTCTTCAGAAAGCACCAGGAACTTTTCATGGAACAAAAATGAAAGATGTTCACACGTGCCAAAAAAAATAAACATGAAGGAAAGAGACAATACCCTGACAAATGTCCCTTTTTCTCTGAGGATTTCACTTTACTCTATGAAATGTGAGATTCGTTCACAGAGAGTTCACACACATGCAGAGTCATTTTCCCAGGAACCCTGAGAAGCAAGGAAGACTGCAAGAAAACTATTCTGACGCACAGAATCCAGACTGCTGCACTTCTCTATAAGGAGGTTTCTGGAAGGAAAAAAAAAAAAAAAAAAAAGCTCTGACAGCAGTGTCTAAGAATTCTCATGCCTGCAAGAAATCCACAGTCATTGAACTCAGTGCCAACAAATTATGAAATAAAAACACAGCAGTTTGGCCACATGTGCACGGGCACAGTGCTTTTCTTGACCCAAATACAATTTTCTGATGTAAGTGAGCAATCATAATTATTGAAAAAGTGCTTTCTAATTTTGTTTTAACATATACTGGGTTTTCTATCTATAAAGAGAGCCTGGCCAGGTCTCATCCTCTCACAGCACGCACACTGGGCTGGCCAAGAACTTGTTAGGTCTCAGGGAAGCTCAGGATAAATGGCTGACTCAGGTGCCCAGTAACATTTCTGATAGGCTACTTCTCCTTCAGTGAAATGAGCCAGTTCACTCCAGATTAGAATATATTATAGGCAGGTTTACTGGGAAGCTGTTCTAGAGGGAGTTCACTGGCCCCTAGGATTGAGGCCAGGGGAATCACCATGGGGGTAGAGAGGAGAGAGAGAGAAAGGGCCAGCATGAAGAGAGAAGAGCAGAACAGAGAGTGGGGGAGGGGAGTGGACAAGAGAAGGGCTACAGAGCATGTAAAATCTCTGGACTATACAGGGAAAAGCCTCTGAAGGCAGCTAAGCCCAGTCCCTGGACTGCGAAGTTCAGAGTTGGGGCAGGGTATGCCAGGTAGGGACTGAGGGGTGCTGGGGAGAATCTGGAGACCAGGTCTGCTTGGATATGTAAAATATGCACCTCAGTTCATTGTCCCAGGGTCCAAAAGGAAACAGTATCAAAGGCGGCATCTTTGCCTAGGTGCTTTCTTGGCTCCGGCTCTCTTCGCACTTCTCTTGCTTCCTCCAACTCCCAGCCTCTCTCTCCTCTCATGGCCAGGTTCACTCTGGACCCTTCCTTTCTTCAATCAAATCTACAATAGTTCCTCATATTACTAACAGCTACAAAGCTCTCTGAAGAAGCCAATTTCCTAGGCCAAAGGACACTCTCTTGCATAGGCAAATGGTGGCTAAGGGGAGGTAAAATGCATGGATGAATTTGAATTCCAGCTTTGCCACTGCTGTAGCGAAGACAACCTCGTGTACAAACTACACATACTGCAAATGCTCTAAGAGATAATGTTCAAAACTACTGTACCAACCAGAAGACAAATGAAAACGTCAAGATACACCCGGGTTCACAGGACATCAGAGGTCAGTGTCCTTAAGAGCAGAAGCAGAAAACTTACACCTGCTCCGCTCCCGCCTGTTTCCCTCCCACCTGCTTCCCTGTCCTGCAGCTGCTCTGACCTAAGAGGTTCAGGGCTGCAGTTCCCGCCCCTGCTCTGCTAACTGCTGACTCTCCCAGCCAGCAGCCAGGAAACTGCGTGTTAGAATAGTTTTAGGGTTTCCAAACAGAACCAGGCCTGGGGGGGTGGGGGGAAGACCTGCGGATAAGGAGCACGTGGCTTCTCCAGGTAGTAAAGGCAAGGGTGGATTTTCTTTTCACTCTGGCCTAGATCTTTGGAGGAAAACCAGAGAATCATAAAACATATTAAAACTGTCTACTCCACACAATTGATAAAAATCTAAAAGAAATGGATAATTTAGGTTCCACATCCTAAAGTGAAATCAGCATCAGATAAACAAATAGACCTATTTAACCCCTAGTAAAATAGAAGCAATCCTTAAAAGTCTCCCAACAACAACAACAAAAAAGGGCTCAGGGACAGATGGTTTTAGTCCAGAATTCTAAGACTTTCAAAAAACAATTAAAATTAATACTCAAATTATTCCACAAGAATCCACCCAATTTATTTCCTGGGGCCCCAGTTAACACTGATACCCAAACCATATAAACATGCAACTAAGAAGGAGAATTACAGACCACTTTCCCCTATGAACATCATGCAAGAATGCTTACAAAAAATACTTGCAAAGACAATGCTAGAACACATCAGGAAGATCATCAACCATGATCCAGAAGGCTGTGTCTCAAAGATGAAGGGATAGTTCAAATTACAAAAATCAATAAATATAACCCGTCATACAAAACAAACTACAGAAAAGGCCATGATCACCTCATTACATGCACAAAAGGCCTTGACAAAATCCAACAGTTTCACCATAAAAGTCCTATAGAGATAAATAAATAATACAAGGGACATACCTAAATATAATAAAGGCAGTTTACAGGAAACCTAGAGTCAAGATCAAATTAAATGAAGAGAAACTCAAAGCAATTCCAATAAAATCAGAACAAACCAGACTGTTCACTTTTTCCATGCCTATTCAATATGAAACTTGAATTCTTAGCAAGCACAAAAAGACAGCTGAAGGAGATCAAGAAAATAGACATTGAATTACAGAGGAAAAAGTCAAAATCTTCTTATTTGTAAATGATATAACAATATATATAGGTGACCCAAAAAATTCCCCCAAGGAACTGATAAAAAACTTTCCCCAAAATAACTGAATACACAAAAATCAATAGCCTTCCTATATACAAGTGACAAATGGATTTTACAGAGAAGAATCAGAAAAACAACAGCTTTCACAATACCATCAAATAATATAAAATATGTTGATGGTAACTCTGTGCAAGCAAGTGAAAGACTTGTATAATTAAAACTTCAAGTCTTTGAAGAAATTGAAGAAGATATTAGAAAATGGAAAGCTCTTCCAGGCTAGTGGATCAAGAGGATTAAAATACTAAAAAAGTCCATCCTACCAAAAGCAATATGCAGATCAAGGCATTTCTTATCCAAATTCCAACTCAAGTCTTCATACATTTTAAGTGGGTAATGTCACTTTGATATAAATAAGCAAAAAATTACAAAACAGCTAAAACAATCCTGAACGATAAAAGAACTTCTGGAGTTCTCACCATGCCCAATGTCAAGTTATCAACAATGCTACAGTATAAAAACTCAAAAATACTGGTAGAAAAAAAAAGACACCTTGGTCAATGAAAATGAACTGAAGACCTAGACATAAATATATATATGGCTATTCTATTTTTGATAAAGAAGTCCAAAATACAAACTGAAAAAAAGATAGCATCTTCAACAAATAGTGCTGGTGTAACTGGCTATCTACATCAAGAAGAATACAAATGGATCGACAATTATCACCCAGGACAAACCTCAGGTCCAAGTAGGTCATAGACCTCAATATAAAACCAAACACTTTGAATTTGACCAAAGATAGAATGGTGAAGAACAGTGAACAGATGTCACAGGAGAAAACTTTCTTTAAAACAAAAGGGAAAAGAATCAATAGCTTAGGCACTAAGAACAACAATTAATAAATGGACCTCAGGAAACTGAAAAGTTTCAAGGTGGCATACCATCATATGGACAAAGCAGCAGCCTACAGACTGGGAAAAGATTTTATCAGTTCCACATAGTAAAAACTCAAGAAACTAGATGTGAAAAGAAAAATACAAGTTAAAAATGGGTTATAAATCTTAACAGAGAATTCTAAATGGAGGAAAGTCAAGTGGCCAAGACAAACTTGAAAAGTATTCAATCAGGAAAATGTCAATCAGAACAACTTTGATATCCCATCTTATACTTGTCAGAACAGCATGTGAGAGAGAGCTAATGCCAGTAGGATGTGGAACAACAGAAGCATTGCTGCACTGCTGGAGGGAGTGCATACTTGTGCAGCCACTAAGGAAATCAGTGTGGCAGTTCCTCAAATTGATGGGAATCACACTACAAGATCCAGCCACTCCAGGGCATATACCCAAGGACACTCCCACCTACCCAAGGACCCTTGCTCAACCATGCTCACTGCAGCTTTACCCATAACATCCAGAAGCTGGAATCCACCTAAGATGATCCTCTAAAGAAAACGTGGGACTTTTACACAATGGAGTACTACTCTGCTATGAAAAGAAAACCTGACGTAACGGTTTACGTCTCTAGAGCCACCAATGCCTCAGAGGCTGTCAATATGGCCAATTACAAAGCCATCAACTGTATTAAAAGTATAAAAAAGAATACAAATTGCTAAGACTCAAGGAAGTTTTTAAAACATTTGCTTTCATGAGACTTGTTAACTATTATGGCAGGTAAGAGGAAAAGAAAAATCTATCAACTAACAAAACAAAGGATATTAACAAATGATCAATCCCTCTAACATACCTGGATCCTTTGCTACAGTCTCCTCTCTTCACCATCCAGGGCTCTTAGTTCAGACTCACAGGTCAGCAGGATTGACTGAGGAGTGTGACACCTGCATATGGGAAAGAGTCATCAGAAAGCACCAGGAACTTTTCATGGGACAAAAATAAACGATGCCTCCAACAGGATAAACATGAGGGAGAGAGAAAATGTCACAAATGAAAATGTCTCTTTTCCTGTAAGGGTTTGAATGTGCTCTGTAAGATGTGAGATCATTCACACACAGCTCAGAGTCATTCTACCAGGAATCCTGAGGAGGAGCTGGGGAGGCTACAAGAAAACTCTTGTAACCTACAGAAACCAGACTGCTGCACTTGTCCAAAGGGAGGTCTCTGCAAAAAGCGCGGACAGCAGGGTGTAGGCATTCCCACTCCTACAAGAAGTCCAGTCACACCACAGACTGTTAACAAACCCTAAAATAAAAAAACAACTGCTTCACCCCATGTGTATGGACAGAGTGCTTTTCTTCAACCAAGGAGTCAATTTAGTGATAAAGGCGAGTGATCATAATTATTCAAAAGTTGCTTAAACTTTATTTTAATCTACAGTGGCTTTCCTACTTAAACAAATAGGGTGGTCTGATAACAGTCACACAGCAATACTGGGCTTGCCTGGTCCTAAGAAATAACATAAGAACTCAGCATATGAAGACACATTTCTGAATGCTTTACTTACATCCTAAACTGCATAGAACTCAGATGAAAAAAATTCATAGCCACTAAGAATCCTTCTTAGTAAATGTTAATATTTACTGCAATAACTGTAGCGATCGACAGATTATAATTTCTGGTTCAAAAAAATGTGCACCTTTTCCTCATACGATAATTATATACAAAGGTCTCGGAGAATGCCTATTAACCAGGGCCAAAGGCGATCTCTTAAATATGCAATTAGTAAAGCGAGTAGTTAGAAAGCGCGAACGGATTTACGTTCCAGGAGCTTTGCAACTGATACAATAACCATCAGCGGATAATGCAACTGCTCTACTGGATTCTTTATGAGTATTTTATGACTGAACATTGTGGTAACTGTAGGATAAAAGAAAAAAAAAACACGATAAATCCCAGTTCAAGGATCTCAAACTTCCCAACAATGATAAATATCCACAACAGAATTGTGAGAGCCGCCTCCTAAGAGCAGCTGCGGAAAACACCCCCTGCTCCGCTCCCGCCCGGTTCCCAGCCCCGCAGCTCCTCTGACCTGGAAGGTTCCAGGGTCGCCGGGCTGCGGTCCCCGCCGCTGCGCTGCTGACTGCTGACTCTCCCAGGCCCACAGTCTGTGTGAGAGTTTTCCCAGGTCCAGGGCAGGGAAACCAGCCAGCGGTTAGGGAACAAGTCGCTCACTCAGGTACCTAAGGGAATGGTGGGTTTTTCTATCAGTCTGACTTGATTTTTGGAGTACCTCTCCTAGACCCGCCCACTACACCCCGGTTCCGGTCACGTGGTTCCCCCAAACCTCACAAGACAGGCGCTTTCTTTTCCTTAATTAATATCTTAGCGTCCATCCAGCTTTTTTATTTTTTGCTGTCTCTCTCCCCGCCGGGCAAGTATCCGAGCCCCGGAGGTTCCTGTCCGTCCCACTCAGTCTCAAGCAACCTGCCTCAAAGCTCCAGCAGTCAGGCTGCCCTGGACCTGCTCTGCTCAGCCTCCCCTATGCTTGCTGCCTGTTAACACCAGAACTGGATAAGTAAGGAGGCTGCACGCCAACAGCTGAGCCCCATATTAAGTTCTGAACCCCAAAGATTAAAAAGATAGGCAGTCTAACGTTTTAGATTAGAATACAAGCCTCCTGGGCTAAAAACGCTCAGCAAATAGCAACCAACACCCATAATTCGATTTCTTTCCTTCCATTCCCTACACAAAATACTAAAAAAAAGGCAAAGGCCTGGCTCCCTCCCAAAGCCTGTCCCAAAGCATACATAAAATACAAGAAACACCTTCTGCCCCTGCCTGGTCCTCTGGGCTGGAGCAGACACAGAGTCGGTCTGCTCCCGTCCTGTTGAGAAACTGAATCCTGAGTCATCCAGGAGCCACTGCACTCAGAGCAGCTGGTAAGAACTCCATCTCACTCCCTAAACCCCAGAGATAGATCGGGGAGCCAGGGACATTCAGGGCACAGCAGCTACCCAAACCCCGCCCCTCCGGAATTCCACTTCCCTTCTGCCCCTGCCTGGTCCTCTGGGCTGGAACAGACACAGAGTTGGTCTGCTCCTGTCCTGTGGAGAAACTGAATCCTGAGTCATCGAGGACCCACTGCACTCAGAGCAGAAGGATTTCCAGATCCAACAGGTGGCCTGAGTCGCAGGAGTTATTCCACCCAGGAGATTAGGAGCATAAGACCACAGAGACATCTGGACTCCGAGGAGCTCTGCAATAAGCAAGATAACTGGAAATACAGACTCCAGTCTTACACAGTGAGGGCAGGTACCACTAGAGTTAACCAGATGGCGAAAGGCAAGCGCAAGAACATAAGCAACGGAAACCAAAGTTTCTTGGCATCATCAGTGCCCAATTCTCCCAATATAGCAAGCCCTGAACACCCCATCACACCTGAAAAGCAGGATTCAGAATTAAAATCACTTCTCATGATGATGATAGAGGATTATAAGAAGGAATTAAGTAACTCCCTTAAAGAAATACAGGAGAGTACAAGTAAACAGATAGAAGCCCTTAAAGAGCAATCACAGAAATCCCTTAAAGAAATGGAAGAAAACACAAAGAAGGAATTAAACAAAAACATTCAGGATCTGAAACTAGAAATAGAAACAATAAAGAAAGTTCAAAGGGAGACAACCATGGAGATAGAAAACCTAAGAAAGAGATCAGGAGTCACAGACGCAAGCATCACCAACCGAATACAAGAGATAGAAGAGAGAATCTCAAATGCAGAAGATACGGTGGAAAATATTGACACAGTTGTCAAAGAAAATGCAAAATGCAAAAAACTCCTAACTCAAAACATCCAGGAAATCCAGGACACAATGAGAAGACCAAACCTAAGGATAATAGGTATAGATGAGAATGAAGATTCCCAACTTAAAGGGCCAGTAAATATCTTCAACAAAATTATTGAGGAAAACTTCCCTAACCTAAAGAACAAGATGCCCATAAACATACAAGAAGCCTACAGAACACCAAATAGACTAGACCAGAAAAGAAATACCTCCCGTCACATAATAATCAAAACATCAGATGCACAAAACAAAGAAAAAATACTAAAAGCAGTAAGGGAAAAAGGTCAAGTAACATATAAAGGCAGACCTATAAGAATTACACCAGACTTCTCACCAGAGACTATAAAAGCCAGAAGAGCCTGGACTGACATCATACAGACCCTAAGAGAACACAATTGCCAGCCCAGATTACTATACCCAGCAAAACTCTCAATCACTATAGATGGTGAAACCAAGATATTCCATGACAAAACCAAATTTGCACAATATCTTCCCACAAACCCAGCACTTCAAAGGATAATTGATGGAAAATGCCAACACAAGGAGGGAAACTACAACCTAGGAAAAGCAAGTAAGTAATCTTCCAACAACCCCCAAAAAAGATACAAACATAACTTTACCTCTAATAACAAAAATAACAGGAAGCAACAATCATTTTTCCTTAATATCTCTTAACATCAACGGTCTCAATTCCCCAATAAAAAGACGCAGACTATCAGACTGGATACACAAACAAGACCCAGAATTTTGCTGCATACAAGAAACGCACCTCAGTGACAAAGACAGACACTACCTCAGAATAAAAGGGTGGAAAACAATTTTTCAAGCCAATGGTCCCAAGAAACAAGCTGGAGTAGCCATTCTAATATCAAATAAAATCGACTTTCATCCAAAATTAATCAAAAAAGATAAGGAAGGACACTTCATACTCATCAAAGGAAAAATCTACCAAGGTGAACTCTCAATTCTGAACATCTATGCTCCAAATGCAAGGGCACCTACATACATAAAAGAAACTTTACTAAAGCTCAAAACACACATTACACCTCACACAATAATAGTGGGGGATTTCAACACCCTACTGTCAGCAATGGACAGATCATGGAAACAGAAACTAAACAGAGACACTTTGAAATTAACAGAAGTTATGAACCAAATGGACTTAACAGACATCTATAGAACATTTCATCCTAAAACAAAAGAATATACCTTTTTCTCAGCACCTCATGGTACCTTCTCCAAAATAGACCATATAATTGGTCACAAAACAAGCCTCTACAGATACAAAAAGATTGAAATAATCCCTTGCATCTTATCAGATCACCACGGACTAAGACTGGTATTTAATAATGACAAAAACAATGGAAAACCCACGTACACATGGAAACTGAACAACTCTCTACTCAGTGATGACTTGGTCAAGGAAGAAATAAAGAAAGAAATAAAAGACTTTTTAGAATTCAATGAAAATGAGGACACATCATACCAAAACTTGTGGGACTCCATGAAGGCAGTGCTAAGAGGAAAGCTCATAGCTCTAAGTGCCTACAAAAAGAAACTGGAAAGAGCACACACTAACAAGTTGACTGCACAACTAAAAGCTCTAGAACAAAAAGAAGCAAATACACCCAGGAGGAGTAGAAGGCAGGAAATAATCAAACTCAGGGCTGAAATCAACCAAATAGAAACAGAAAGAACAATACAAAATATCAATAAAACCAGGAGTTGGTTCTTTGAGAAAATCAACAAGATAGATAAACCCTTAGCCAGATTAACCAGAGGGCACAGAGACAGTATCCAAATTAATAAAATCAGAACTGAAAAGGGAGACATAACAACAGAAACTGAAGAAATTCAAAAAATCATCAGATCCTACTACAAAGGCCTATACTCAACAAAACTGGAAAACCTGGATGAAATGGACAATTTCCTAGAGAGATACCAGGTACCGAAGTTAAACCAGGAGCAGATAAACCATCTAAATAGTCCCATAACCCCTCAGGAAATAGCAGCAGTCATCAAAAGCCTCCCCACTAAAAAAAGCCCAGGACCAGATGGTTTTAGTGCTGAATTCTATCAGACCTTCAAGGAAGACCTAATACCAATTCTCTTCAAACTATTCCACAAAATAGAGACAGAAGGAACACTACCCAATTCGTTCTATGAAGCTACAATTACACTCATACCCAAACCCCACAAGGACCCGACAAAGAAAGAGAACTTCAGACCAATCTCCCTTATGAACATCGATGCAAAAATACTCAATAAAATTCTAGCAAACCGAATCCAAGACCACATCAAAACAATCATCCATCATGATCAAGTAGGTTTTATCCCAGGAATGCAGGGATGGTTCAATATTCGGAAATCCATCAATGTAATCCACTATATAAACAAACTTAAAGAAAAAAACCACATGATCATCTCACTAGATGCTGAGAAAGCATTTGACAAAATTCAACATCCCTTCATGATAAAAGTCTTGGAAAGATCAGGAATTCAAGGCCCCTACCTAAACATAGTAAAAGCAATTTACAGCAAACCAGTAGCCAACATCAAGCTAAATGGAGAGAAACTTGAAGCAATCCCACTAAGATCAGGGACTAGACAAGGTTGCCCACTCTCCCCCTACCTATTCAATATAGTACTGGAAGTCTTAGCCAGAGCAATTAGACAGCAAAAAGAAGTCAAAGGGATACAAATAGGAAAGGAAGAAGTCAAAATATCGCTATTTGCAGATGATATGATAGTATACTTAAGTGACCCCCAAACTTCCACCAGAGAACTCCTAAACCTGATAAACAACTTCAGCAAAGTGGCTGGTTATAAAATCAACTCAAACAAATCAGTAGCCTTCCTCTACATGAAAGATAAACAGACTGAAAAAGAAATTAGGGAAATGACACCTTTCACAATAGTTGCAAATAATATAAAATACCTTGGTGTGAATCTAACCAAGCAAGTGAAAGACCTGTATGACAAGAACTTCAAGTCTCTGAAGAAAGAAATTGAAGAAGATCTCAGAAGATGGAAAGATCTCCCATGCTCATGGATTGGCAGGATTAATATAATAAAAATGGCCATCTTGCCAAAAGCAATCTACAGATTCAATGCAATCCCCATTAAAATCCCAACTCAATTCTTCACAGAGTTAGAAAAGGAAATTCTCAAATTCATATGGAATAACAAAAAACCCAGGATAGCGAAAACTATTCTCAACAATAAAAGAACTTCTGGAGGAATTACCATCCCTGACCTCAAGCTGTACTACAGAGCAATAGTGATAAAAACTACCTGGTATTGGTACAGAGACAGGCAGGAAGATCAATGGAATAGAATTGAAGACCCAGAAATGAACCCACACTCCTATGGTCACTTGATCTTTGACAAAGGAGCTAAAACTGTCCAGTGGAAAAAGGACAGCATTTTCAACAAATGGTGCTGGTTCAACTGGAAGACAACATGTAGAAGAATGAAAATTGATCCATTCTTATCCCCTTGTACAAAGCTCAAGTCTATGTGGATAAAGGACCTCCACATAAAACCAGATACACTGAAACTAATAGAAGAGAAGGTGGGGAAAAGCCTCGAATACTTGGGCACAGGGGAAAAGTTCCTGAACAGAACTCCAATGGCATATGCTCTAAGATCGAGAATTGACAAATGGGACTTCATAAAATTGCAAAGTTTCTGTAAGGCAAAGGACACTGTCAATAGGACAAAACGACAACCAACAAATTGGGAAAAGATCTTTACCAATCCTTCATCTGATAGAGGGCTAATATCCAATATATACAAAGAACTCAAGAAATTAGACTCCAGACAACCAAATTACCCTATTAAAAAATGGGGTATAGAGCTTAACAAAGAATTTTCAACGGAAGAAACTCGAATGGCCGAGAAGCATCTAAAGAAATGTTCAGCATCCTTAGTCGTCAGGGAAATGCAAATCAAAACAACCCTGAGATTCCATCTCACACCAGTCAGAATGGCTAAGATTAAAAACTCAGGTGATAGTAGATGCTGGCGAGGGTGTGGAGAAAGAGGAACACTCCTCCATTGTTGGTGGGACTGCAAGATGGTGCAACCACTTTGGAAATCAGTCTGGCGGTTCCTCAGAAAATTGGACATAGCATTACCCGAGGATCCAGCTATACCACTCCTAGGCATATACCCAGAAGATGCTCGAACATATAACAAGGACATATGCTCAACTATGTTCATAGCAGCCTTATTTATAATAGCCAGGAGCTGGAAAGAACCCAGATGTCCTTCAACTGAGGAATGGATTCAAAAAATGTGGTATATTTACACAATGGAGTATTACTCAGCTATTAAAAACAATGAATTCGAGAGGTTCCTAGGTAAATGGATGGAACTAGAAATTATCATCCTGAGTGAGGTAAGCCAATCACAAAAGAAGACACATGGTATTCACTCACTGATTATTGGATATTAGCCTAGAACCTTGAAATGCCCAAGATGCAACTCACAGGCCACATGAAGCCCATAAAGAAGGAAGACCAAGTGAGGGTGATTCAGTCCTTCTTAGAAGGAGCAACAAAATACTCAAGGGAGCAAATATGGAGACAAAGTGAGGGACAGAAACTGAAGGAGGGGCTGTCTCAAGACCACCCCACCTGAGTATCTATCCCATGTGCAATCACCAAAGGTAGATGCTGATGTGGAAGACAGGAAGTGCATGCTGATAAGAACCTGATATGGATATCTCCTCAGAGGCCTTCAAGAGTCAGACATATTCAGAGGCAGATGCTCACAACTAGCCATTGAACTGATCATGGGGTTCTCAATAGAGGAGTTAGAGTGAAGACTGAAGGAGCTGAAAGGGTTTGTGGCACCATGAGGAGAGCAACAATACCAACCAACCACAGCTCCCAGGGTCTAAACCACCAGCCTGGGAGCACTTAGGGGGGGATCCAGGGCTTCAGCTGAATATGTAAAAGTGGAGGGCCCTGCTGGGCATAGGTGGAAGAAGAGAACCTTGACCTCATGAAGGCTGGATGCCCCAGGGGGTGGGAATTTTGAGGGTGGGGAG
>NW_021604991.1:208064-213064 GCF_004785775.1 Grammomys surdaster
ATAGGAAATGTAAATAAATCATCCAATAAAAAAAAAATACAAGAAACACTAATCATATGAAAATGTGGTTAAAAACATAATAAGAAGGGAACTGTGCAACCTCTCCGGGAGCTCCAGGGGCAAGGGACTCTTGGTAGAAACTGCAAGTGGTAGAACCGGGCAGTTGGAAAACATGGATAAACTCCAGCAGCATTGTCCTGGCCACAATAGCAAAGAGAATACGTAATGCAAATACTTTCCCCAAATATTTCTCTGTAAATAGCCTAACGACCATAATATGAATGAAAACATCAGCATAAGACCCAGTTTATGTAAGTGAAAATATAATGATAGCACCACAGAATTATGATAGCCAGGAAAAAAGAAAATGTCGTGAGTTTACAGTATTTAAAATTTCAGACACAAGGGATTCATGGTCAGGGTCAGGATGGTAAGGAAAATGGACATAGAAATGAACGAATTTTCAAGGGAAAGGGCATTTGTGCCAGCACATCACTTTATCACCCCTGTCTGTAACACACAGGTTGGAATTTGGATGAGGAATGCATTGGATATGTACACTGCTTTTGGTAGGATAGCCATTCTACTTTCTAATTGTCTTCTTTAATTTATTTCTTCAAAGACTTGAAGTTTTTATCATACAGGTCATATACTGGCTTGCTTAAAGTTAACACCAACATACTTTTTTTTTGAGGTTATTGTGAAAGGTGTTGCTTTCCTAATTTTTTCCCTTAGTCCCTTTGTCATTTGTATATAGGAAAGCTATTGACTTAATAGCTTTAGTTTTGTATTCAGCTACTTTGAGGAAAGCATTTATGAGTTATAGAGTTGCCTCATGGAAATGCTTGAGTCGCATATGTATACTATAATATCATTTGCAAATAAGGGTATTTGACTTTTTCCTTTCAATCTACTTTGTATGGTAAATATCTAGACTCTGACAGAAGGAAGACCTCTAGATTTTGTTTCGCTTTCTTAAGATGTATGCACTTAATATTATGTATATGTGTGTTTTCCCACAGGTAGGTCTTTGCACCTAGTGAGGGCAGTGCCTTAAGCAGTCATAATAGGACAATAGAGTCTTTGGAACTGGAGTTACAGGAGGTAGTTAAGTCACTTTGTTGTGTAGAGAACTGATCCTGTAAACTGCAGCAACAAGTGCTCTTAAGTGCTGAGCCGCCTCTCCAGCTCTTGGTCTAGTATTCCTTAATCACTTCCACAAGAAATCTGAAATACGTGACATGTGTCTAGCCTCCTAGCTCATTTAGCTAGGTGTTATAGCTTATGTTATTCCTATGTCACAAAATAAGCATTCATTATACATGTGTGAACGACAGATATTATGTTTACATTATTATAGAACCACTATTATGTACATATGCATGCATGTCATAGTTACATTTGTATCATCTCATGGAATTATCTTAACAGTTACCATAAATTTCTATAATTTCTTATTGAAGAATATTAGGGTAAGTATGGGAGAGCGGATGCCACTTATCACTAATTTCATACCCACCTGATCTTACTCAGTCACAGAGAGAGATATTTTGTATTTCTTCCCCACCATTTCAGCAGAATTGCTCTACATTTTCCCATATTTCTGGCAAACTACTTCATGATTATTACATGGTTGAGTGCAAACAACAGTCAAGATAAATTTGAAAAAGCTCAAATAAATCTCTAGAAAACAAATACAGATATTTCTCAATTCCTCGAGAAATTTGGAAGATACACAGTGAGCTAAACAAGAAGAATAGCAATAAAATAGAGTCAAGAAATTCATCTAAAAATCAAAAACCGAGTTAGAATAGAACAAAAACAACAGATTGTAGTTCTGAAATATACAATATGAGAAACTAGAGGAGAAATCCGCTACATTGAGGAATGAGAAAGATATCACTGACAGCTCTATTAACCCTACATGGCAGAAACCAAAGGACACAGGAGTGGAGGATTCATTGTCTTTAAACAAATAAAGAGGGAAGGACCTAATTATCAGGAATAGAAATGGGATCTGTCCTCTCTGAAGGTGGCTCCATGATAAGGTCAGGGGAAGTCACAGCTGCAACACGGAATTTGGCAGAACTGTAGACGTGAAGATGAAATGCAGCAAACCCAAAAGCTCCCAGTGAAGACACCCCACGCAGTCAGATTTCCTCAGAGACTATGCATGACCTTCAAGACCTTCGAAGCTCAACTGCAAACGATTGCAGTGGAGTGAGAGTGAGAATGTCACTCAAGGGACTTAACATATGAGCAGCTAGGAATAGTTTGTTGAGTGTGACTTAACGCACAATCAACACACAGCCCTTAAACCAACTGACTTTAATAATGCAAATGGAAGCCAAATCCTGTTAGCTAATCATGAACTCTAGTGGAAACATGTCCTTTCTACACCACACCTTACCAATTAGCAAGGAAGTTTCAGATCTGGGTCCTGTGGTTATACCTTAGAATAAGAAAACCATGACATTTGAGACAATTAATTTTCCTTTCATAACATACTTCTTTGTGGACGTGATGCTAGATAACAGCATTATCCAGTATTACAAATACTTTCACACTTATCGTGGGTGTGCATAAAATTTACTGATATGTACCTATCTATATTATCAATATAATCTTCTCTTGCCACATTATAATTGGCATGGGATACTCTCCAACTCTGGGCTCCATGTGCACAAACAACTTTATTTATCATACTCAGGGATCACTCCTAACTCTTCCAATGTTTATATGAGGTATCAGCTGTCATGTCACTGACACATTTACTCTCATATTCAGACTCCACATTTACTCTCATACTAGGAGTGATACCTCTGTTTTCTTCCTTGTAGTGCTATCTTGAATACTTTTGCAATACCGCCACATCATTTATAGTTTCATTTTTAGTACGATTTACTTATTTTAATTTTATTTGAAAGGATATCTTTGCTTGTATGCAGTCTGTGTACTTCATGCATGCATCGCCTACAGTAGCCACAAGAGGGCAACAAATCATGTGGGACCTGATGTCTGAAAGGATGTAAAGTTCCCAGGCAGGTACAGGAAACCGAACCTGAAAACTGCCAGAAGAACTAGTGCTTGTAACTGCTGAGCCACATATCCTACTCTTTAATTGTTCCTTAAATTAGCTACTGTTGATACTTAATGAACTGTGAAACAGAATTCATAGAGTACCAAGGACACTTTCTTAGAGTGTCATGGTAATTACCAGCCCAGGAAAGACAATCACACAGAAGTGCTATGACAAAGACACACTGAGAAGTTGGGTAGTAGGAGGCACTGGCTGTGGAAAACCTGTGTCCATAATTATGTGCCTGAGGTCTTACAAGTATGAAACAAAGTCAATCTGAAGTACTATATAGAAGGATATTAGTAAGGTTATATAGAAATTAACAAAATAGAGACTCAGAGACAATACAATGATTCAGTATTACAGACTTTTTTGTGCAGAGACTAAAGTACACATAGTCTAGACTAAAAGTTTGAATCTATTTGTATTAGACTTAGAAATAAAAAGGATTGCAATGTATGACAGTGGCATCACTGCTACCTGATGCAGTGCCTTAGAAAGTGATACACAAATGAATCAGAATTGATGGAGAAAACACAAGTTCCATTCTATAACCATTTATAAACACAGTTCCTGTCTATGACAGCAGCAACTGCGTTGGGAGAATTGGATCTTACAGTGATGGGAAACATCTTTACCACTGAAGGGCATCCTATGGGGTTAGTCTTAGAATAGTCGCTAGTCAGCAGTGCAGTGGGGGAAACAGCAGCTCATCTGATGTGTGGGGCTGGGAAATAGGTTTATTGGACTGGAACAGTGATGTGAAAAAAGACACTCCTCAAATGCTGTTGTATTTATCCATTATGTAGATACACCTAATCTATATGAGCTCTAGAATATATGAATTAGAAATAATCAGGATTGTTTTTATTTATTTTATGGGTACCAAGAAGAATCATCTGGTAGAGGATTGGTATTAAGTCTTGTTTGAAAAGATGGTTCTTATGTATTGGGTCAATGACAGAGGTCTAGAATTTAAATTCATGCACACGTTCTAACTCCCCTGTGTAGGGAACTATGTAGTTGGCCTGGCCTTCCTGCCTTCAGAGACATGCATCATTGGTTTTTTAGGGTAGAGTCCTTGGTTCCTGGGACACTGTGTGCCTTTAAGTTCCTGAAAAACTAAGATACTTCCTCAGGCATGGAAGCCTTCAGACCATTGTGGGTTTCTCTGTATGTTCCTTTAGAAGTTACTGAATGTATTTCACTGCATTCTTCCCCATTGTCTGGCTCTGGCTCTTCTATTTTCCACTATTTATTCCAGGATGATCCTTTGAACTGGACTAGGAACTTGTTCTTTAGTGACAGGCTTTGAGGAGGATTGCTGAGAAAAAAAAAAACAGGAAAAAAGATTAAAAAGATGGACATGGGAGGTCTTTCAGAAACTATGTCTTTATGCAAAATAAGGTTGTCAAGAAGTTATCAGCAACTTCTATAGCATTTTTCCTGAAAAAAGGGAATGGCACACTGTCAGTAAATGAATATAATACATTTGGACAAAGTATAGAGAGATCTATTCAATCACTGTTTCACACAAGGAGTACAGAGTATCACAACAGCATCAGAAAAAAAAAAAAGCATATGGCAGCCTTGGGACCGGTATTCCCAGCTTCTTATGGTGTGAAGAGTTGGATTCTCTAGGTTAGAAGCTACAAGTCCACATGTTTCTTGACCCATAGTGTTTTGGACTTCCAAGCATATTCTTCACTATACAAGAGTAATATAATAGTATTGCTTCTCCACATCTCAAGGCCTCAGGTACCACCTCAGATTGATGTAGGCATTCCCATTTGTCGAGTCTTAGAGGGGGAAATACTATGCCCCACTAAGCATAGGGACTCTGGCACCATTTGATATTTTGATTTGACACATTATGGTTTTCTGTACTAATGTCTGTGCAGTGGAATAGGAGGGGTTACTG
>NW_021604991.1:218064-273434 GCF_004785775.1 Grammomys surdaster
GGAAATGCCCAGCCTTGCAGAGACAGCATGGAAGATTGGCAGAGCCATCTCTCACGCTGGCGTCTCGTGGGTGGCAGGGCTGGAGTTTCTGGCTGGCCAGTTCTAGCTGCTGTGCACATGTGGCCTCTGGCCATGGAACATGGTGGCTGAGCTAGGCAGAGCTGCTACAGCTTAGATAGTTGGCTTGACTGGAGGCCGATTTTAAGTAATTACCACAACACATTTTACCATGCTGATCCTGTCCTTGCCCTCTGAATCTGTAAGCAACCTCCAATTAAATATTTCCTTTTATAAGAGTCCCCTTGGTCATGGTGTCTCTTCATAGCAATAAAACAGTTACTAAGCTATGACATCTTAATATGTAGCCCTTTCTGAACACTGAAACACTCCATGTAGATCAGTCTGGCTTCCCCTCACAGTGCCTGCACCTACTTCTTGTGTGTTTTTACACTAAAGACATTATATTACCACACCTGATATATCTGTAAGTTTTGAATTTTTAAATTATATTTGGGGAAAAACTCCTGATTATATCAGGTAAAAATTGTTTCTCCCACTCTGGTGGGGCATTCACCCATCCACTTTGCTGTGTTAGTACAGTGGGAGTTGACACTCATGTCTCTGTTCTGATTATCATAGAATTTTTCCAGTTTTCTAATTTTGTGAAATGTTAAGCTTAAGTTTGTCTCATCTTTTTTTATGCTGGAATATTTTATTCTGTTTTCCTCTTTAGAGGTTTTATCATGGGAAAATGTGTTATTTTCTCACAGGCTTTTGGTGAATCAATTGGTATTGTCATGTTCCTTCTTTCTCTGAGCCTAAATATGTGGTGAAATACATTGATGTGTTTCTATGTGTTGAAACAGTTTTGCATCTATCACATGAAATCAACTTGAATTCTGTTTCTGAGTACCTTAGACAATATCTCTGTCTAATTCCATCCTTGAAACTTGTCTGTGATTTTTCTTTGCATGGATAATTTCTCTTAGATTTTTTTTATATATAGTTTGCTCTAATTATGATCTATCAGGATGCTTTCATAAATGACCTGTGCTACTTCATGACTATTTTCAAGTTCCCTTCCTCCTTCTTGAAATTTTGAACCAGTTGTTCTTGGTGCAGTGACATGATTGACAGGTCCCTTTTTTTTTTAACCACTTTAAAAATACCTTTTCACACTTTCCTGCCTATGAAGCTGTTGACAGAACTTATGCCATATGTTCTTATATGTTGTTTTGGATGTTTATAAGAGGATTATCTTTCTTCCTAAACAGAGTTGTATTAATTTTAGTTTTGTATTTTTGACAGCTTGGTATGAACTATCAAGAAGAGTTCTGGCATTATTCCTAAGACAGAAACTCACAGAAAAGCAACAGAAAAGTGGCCATTTCCCTGATAATGCAACACAGGTGTCATGTCAATATTTCTTTGAAAATTATTGAGTAATGAAATCATTCAGCCTTTAATTCACTGCTTCTGGTAGTATTTTCTAAACTGCCTCCTATGTTCCTGCATTTCTTCATTGTGATTGCCAAGTTTAAGTCTTTAAATCTTGTCTCCATTGTAGCACAACCTTGAATCAATTGTATCATTCCCTAACTATACTTTTGAGGGCAAATATTATTCATGAACCTAAGACCTGCTGATCTGAACAGCTTTCTATTGTACCAGACAGTCAAAGAATATATTGATGCACAGTTTCTTTTTTTTTAATAGTGTAGTAGTATAATATTTTATTAAATGCTTTTATAATGAACAACAATGAAGAGGAAGAATATAAGAAACTATTTGTATGATTATTCATCTTTTCTTTTTATTTTTTATTTATTTTTTAATTTTTTTCTTTTTTCTCAAATCGTAATTAATTCACACAGGGGTTATAAACACAGAAAGGCAGGATGTGGGGAAGGGGATGACACTGGAGTGTGGGTGTCCAGGGGGAATACAGATATCTTCAGAACCGGGTATCTGCTAGGTGAAGGTTCAGGGGACAATTCACTATGACTCTGCCTATGACTCGCTTGTCCTTATCTAAGTTGGTATTGTCTGCCAAGGCTACCTATTTACAAGGTCTATGACTACTCAGGCTTATAAATTTCCACAAAAGCTGCCTGTTGACATTAGCTTATAGCCATCTGTTTCAATGTTTTTCCACTGAGACCCAAGACTTGGTGTTAGTATACATGTATGACAGACCTATTGCTGATTTTAGGCCTATGGCTGATTTTAGGCCTACAGTGTTTAAGCAGGGCTGCCCATGCTCCACCATGTTCATAGAAGCCTTATTTATAATAGGCAGAAGTTGGGAAGAATCCAGATGCCCTTCAATAGAAGAATGGATGCAAAAAATGTGGTACATTTATACAATGGAGTACTACTCAGCTATTAAAAACAATGAGTTCACGAAATTCCTAGGCAAATGGATGGAGCTGGAAAATATCATCTTGAGTGAGGTGACCCAATCTCAAAAGAACATACATGGTATGCACTCACTGATAAGTGGATATTAGCCCAAAAGCTCACAATTTCTAAGAAACTACGTATAGACCACATAAAACTCACATAGAAGAAGGAAGACCAAAGTGTGGATGCTTTGGTCCTTTCTAGAAGGAGTATCAAAAGTTTCAACCAGAGCTCCCAAAGTCTAAACTGCCAACCAGAGAGCACAAAGGGAGGGACTCATGCACCTGTATAGGGAATTGAGGGTGACCTTGTTAGACTTCAGTGAAAGTGGAGGGCCATGGTCCCTGAAAGTTTGGATCCCCTACTGTGTGGGAATTCAAGAGCAGGGAGATGGTACTGGGAGGATGTTTGGAGCACATCTTCACAAAAATTAGGAGGAGGGGGTATGGGATAAGGGGTTTTGGGGGAGAATGGGAGAGGAGATAACATTGAAAGGTAAATACATATAATATCAAATAAAAAACCACACAGGTTAAGGGTCTAAAAAAAAACAGAGGGAGAGAGTTTACTTATTTTAAATTAATTTCAAAAGTTTCTAGGAGTTGCTAATTGGCTAAGATCCTATTTTAAGCTCTCCACAAAAGAATTTAAGTCTCTGTTCAATATTCTCAAGAGAGAGGTAAACCCTAATTTTCCTCAACAATTAATTGACAAAAGAGAGGTAATCTCACAAAAAGTAGAAGAAGCTATTACTAATCGATATATTATATAGTCTGATTAGTTGTCAGTGGTGCTGTAACAATCCTTTGACAAAAGATTATTAATATAGATTTATATATCCTTAAATAGGGTCTTCACGACTCTCTGAGTATGGAAGGAGCGACTGTTGGCACTTCCGCCCTGATTTTACAAGAACTCTGAAAAACTGGCTTTAAAAACAAAAGAGGGGGAATGGTACCCCCTCAGAAGGAGTCCCCCTGAAATACTCTCCATCATGCCTTGTTCACTTTTATCTCTCTAAAGCTGAAAGCTCATGGCAAATCTGCTGCTGACTGCCTCTGGCACCACCAAGATCAACAAAACTTTGACACAGATATGGGGAAGGACCCTCTTACCCTTAAAGGGAATGGCCCAGACCCAGTTCCCTTATGGGGCTGAGGACTGATATGCCTGTCCGATACCACAGAAGATGCACAGTTTCTAGAGTGGATTATCCTTATATATTAATGAGGAAAGAAGCCCTAATTTACCAAAAAGATTGTTTTCAGAAATGACCTTCCAAGACCTGGCTCATGGAAACCTGAACATGGAAACACATGAACTTTTTGATGGCATACTAATCCATTCAGGAGAAGTATAATTAGAGTCTGTCTTGAATCCTAACACTAAAACTTAACTCCCTAGGGAAACAGGCAATGGAAGAAATATATGGCTTGCTCTTTTTTTTCCCTCATGTGATTTATACATTTTTCTTGGCTTGCATAATCTGAGGTGACTGGGACCATAGGCCCCTTCATTTCTTGGCTCAGTAGTATACAGATCATGGCAATGATACAAATATAGAAGCTGGATATGGAAAAGGAGGCTTTACTCCTGCTAGGAAGGCATCCACTTCTGTGCCTCTCAGACAGTGATGACACATTCAGACAAGCTGGACAAAGAAGGTACAGTCTACATTCCATGACCTTTGAAGGAAAGATGTTGCAGTGTATAGGCAATTGAAGTGTTTGCCTAATTCATCAAAATACTCACATGTGCTAGTAATACAATGCAGCCATGGTGAGAAGGACTCAAGGGCAGTTCTATGGATTACGATTAAAAGAGATCATGCCTACTAATTTCTACACATTTGGCTAAGCTTTGAAGCAGCTTTCCTCTCATTCATGAAAGTGTTACAGGGATGTGTAAAGCAAACAAACAAAAAAGAAAAAACAAAACAAAAAACAATAACAACAAACTCATGGGCTTGGTTACCAGATGAATCTAAGGCTAGCTGCAGGATCTTGATAATAGTATGCTTTCTAAAAGCTTCTCCTCCCATCTTAAAAAAATAATCAGCAAAATTGAACTCTTTAGAGACTTTATAGGGATTCAATGAGTTAATGTATAGTGCTTAGCAGGGTAATAGAACCAGTAAGCACTATAAACAGATTCTATCATCATCTGCTTTTCAAGAGAAGACCATGTACCATGTTTTCATATGACCATTTTGTCTTTTTTTTTCTACCTTGGAGTCGGCTGAGCACTAAACTGGGAGTTGGGGAACAAGGAGAAACTCATTTTTTTGAAAGAAACTTAAATGTATATGTATTTTGCCTGTGTGTTATGCCTGTGTACTCTGTGTGTGCAGTACCCACAAGTGCCAGAAGAAGGCATCAGATACACTGGGAATCAATTTACAGACAGCTATGAGCCACCACTTGGTTGTTGGGAATCAAAGCAGATCCTTTTGAACAGCAATAAATGCTCTTAACCACTGAGCTATTGCTCCAGCACCGAGAAATATATTTCAAAGAATCAATTAAAGCTTTAATTTAGGCCCCCAATTACCTTTAGCTAATCCACATGACTTAGGACAAGAACTGTCTCTTCAGATATGTTTGTTTTCTTTCTTTCTTTCTTTCTTTTTTAGACCCAGTTGGAAAGAAAATTATTTCTATTCCTAAGAGAAAATTGGAATGTTCAATAATAATTATAGTAGGCTTAATACAGTTTTTTAGTTTCCAAATACCTTTTCTTTTCTTTCTTTAATTTTTTTTTACAGTCCCATCATTGTCTCCCTCCTGATCTACCTTCTGACTGTTTTTCATTCCATTCCTCTTCCCCCACCTCCAAGAGGATATCCCACCCCATCAGACCTCCCCACTCCCTGGGGCCCCAAGTCTCCTGAGTCTCTGCTGTATATGTGTTGGTGGCCTCGGACTACTTAGTGTATGCTGCCTGGTTGGGGGCTCAGTGTCTGAGAGATCTCAGGGGTTCAGGTTAGTTGAGACTGTTGGTCTTCATATGGGGTGACTCTTCTCAGCTCCTTCCAGCTTTTTCCTAATTCATCCACAGGGGTCCTCGGCATCTGCCCATTGGTTGGGTGTAAGTATTTGCATCTGACTCTTTCAGTTGCTTGTTGGACCTCTCGAAGGGCAACCATACTAGGTTCCTGTCTCTAAGCATTGGTAATAGTGTCAGACCTTGGAGCCTGATCCCCTTGATCTGGATCCCAATTTGGACCTGTTACTGAACCTCCTTTCCTTCAGGCCTTTCTCCAGTTTTTGGCCCTGCAGTTCTTTTAGACAGGAACAATTCTGGGTCAGAGTTTTTAAATGTGGAATGGCAACTCCATTCCTCCACTTGATGTCCTGTTTTTCTCCTGGAGGTGGACAGTACAAATTCCCTCCCTTACTGTTGGGCATTTCACCCATCGAGTCCTGATGGTCTTTCACCTCCCAGGTCCCTGATACATCCTAGAGGGTCACCCCTCCTACCTCCTGAGGTTGCTTGTTTCCATTCTTTGTGCTGGTCCTCAGGGCTTTAGTCCTGTACCCCACCTGATCCTGTTTCCCTCTTCCCATCCCTGTCCCCTTTCCCACCTCGGTCCCTCCCTTCTTTCCCCACCCACTTCCTGTGAATGCTTTCTTCTCCCTCACAAATGGGATTGAGGCATCCTCACTTGGGCCCTTCTTTTTGTTAGCCTTCTTGAGTTCTGTGGATTATATCCTGTGTATTCTGTACTTTTTTGACTAATACCCACTTATTAGTGAATGCATACCATGCATGTCTTTTTGTGTCTGAGTTACCTCACTCAGGATGATATTTTCTAGTTCCATCCATTTGCCTGCAAAACTCATGATGTCTTTGTTAATAGCTGAGTAGTATTCCACTGTGTAAATGAACCACATTTTCTGTATCTATTCATCCATTGTAGGACATCTGACTTGTTTCCAGCTTCTGGCTATCACAAATAAGGCCGCTATGAACACAGTGGAACATGTGCCCCTTATTATACAATTTACAGTTGATGTTTCAGTGAGGAGATGCAGATTGTAGTTTTCTCCCTCTTTTGCATTTGATATCACAGGAGTTATATTGTGCCCATGGATTTGTTGATACCTGAAATCTATTAATCTCAGATGATTTCCTCCTGACATCAGACTCTTGATTCCTGTGCTTCGTAACTGGTCAGTCCAAAGAGATCAGTATTTTCTATCTACTTTTATAGTTATTTTTCCAAAGAGCATCCCATTGTGGATGCCCTTCTGACCTTGACTGTATGTTGCATGATGTGAAATATATCAGAAATAATTTTCTGCATAGTACTGGCTGAGTCATGTGCAAAGGCCCTCATATTTAACAGAAAATCAATATTTATCTTAATGGAATTGTTCTTCTTCTGTAAGGTGAAGGCACCTCCTGGTCCTCTTCTTTTTAATGTATAAGACGTGCTTACATTTTGCTGCATCGTGAAGTAATTGTGTAATGTGCATATGCCATCATATTTCATTGCAGAAACAAAGACTCTTAAATACCATGCTCTGATCTACTCTGTAATAATTGGAAAACTCCACCACTATCCTTTTACTTCTTTTCCCTGGAGGTTCAATATTTCAAAGGTGATAGTCTGGAAAAATGGCTTTAGTGTGGAAATTTTTATTTATATTTTTAAAAATATTTATTTTTATTCAAGGATTTGGGTATTCTTCTGTATGTAATTATATGTACTGCATGCTCTTGTAGTGACAATGCAGGCCTGAGGAAAACACTGCTTTTCTGAACCCTAGTGAGTTGCCAATGTGGGTGCTGTGAAGTTAACCCAGTTCCTCTATAAGAACAAGTCCTTTAAATGGTAAGCCATATTGCCAAACCCCAGGTTTATATTTCTTAAACATTCACGATGGAGACAGCTTATAATTTTTACTCTTTATTTCCTAGAAAAAAATTAAGATGTCATAAATGGTAGTTGTTTATATATCCTAAAATCCATTAGATACTAGATCTCAAATACATTAGAAGTTAAAAGTGGAAGATGCAAATATTCTTTTGAGTTATTGTTGTGAGGAATAGTATATTCAAAAGTAATGAGAACAGGGTAATTCTCATATAATTTAACACATTCGTTTCATTAACTGAAAGTGTTTCCCTTTTATCGAATGCATAGTCAATTGAAACATTTATTTATTTATTTATATTTAGAGGTAGATTAAACATGATTGAAGTTGTTCTGAATGACCTTCAATTCCTACTCCCTCACTGCTGTGAAGGCTCGCTGAAGTTAACAGTTTTTGTGTTGTTTATGTGGACTTGCCTGTGCTGGCTTGCATGGTTGCTGCTGCAACTTGGATTCTGGTTAACACTGTGTCTTTATCTTCTTTTTCATACATTATCATTAGTGTTAGTCACGACCAGTTTGAAAGGAAGCTCATTGTATTATAGATGACAGTGTTCTTTGTGGCGAATAATGTGAAGCAAACTTAGCACATACTTGTTGGTAGTTTCAAGTACTTTTCTGCCTGTTTAAGTTTTTGACTTCCTCATAGTTTAGGTTGTTATGTTTGGGGATTTGTTTGTTCGATTTGATTTGTCTTACTTTTGGTTTTTGTTCTTGTTCCTGTTGCTATTGTTGGTTTTGCTTTTCATTTTCATTGAACTCTTAAGGTATTCTAAGTTTTATTATGTGACTTTCGATAGTTAACTGATTAATGTATCCACTGTATAAGCTGTGTAGCTGTAGTTTAATTTTAGACCATTTCCATGCAGGGTTTAATGACATGAAGTCCTGTTTGTCACTATTTGTCAATTTATTCTCTGTGTCCTGGTTATGTGTTGTTACATTCAGAAACTAGTTCTCTATGTCCACAAATGTATATATTTCTCTTTTGTGTTATGTTACTCTGCATGTTTCTGTATTCTAGCTCATACACCAACATCTGTGATTTATTTTACAGTGGGAAAGAATGGGACTCAGGTTACTATTTCTGGATAGATACTTTTGACAAAAAAAAACTTTGGTTAACAATCCTGCCTAGTATGTAACACTTGTTTATGGAATTTTTGAAATTCATATGGATATTCTTTTGAGCTAATTCTAGTTCTGTTATGTTAATGTATTATGTTGTGTATGCTTATACTACTCCCATAGTATTGTTGGTCATTGTCATCTGCAATTAAAGCTTAAATTGATCAAGCACTGCTCTATGTGCCTGGCATACTCTGTATTCTCAGGATGTTCTATATTGTATTTGTGAAGTACATCATAGGAATATTGATTGTAATAGCTGTTAAATTGCTCATATTGGTCATTTTTATGAATACTGAGATTTTCATGATATGTCTCTTTGCATGTGTATGGGAAAATTTCACACTGTTCAATACCATGCTTAATAATAATAGTGCATTATGAAGCTATTCTAATTGCTTGTTGTATTAAAGCTTATATATTTTCTTCCAAATACACAGTAGTATTTCTTCTTAACTTGTATTTGATTAGATATTGCTATTTAAGAATTGTGATATTGAAATATTGCATGTAATTATTCACTGCACTGAGATGGTAGTTAATGCTCACCATTGCCCTCTTTATCTGCCTACAGCCCACTCCTCTTTTCTTGCCTTTTTTCTTCCCCATCAATTCCTCTGTTATTTCATGTATGATTTTGTGCTACTCTTGGACAGTTAGGAATGCTGTCACATGTTCATGACTGTACTTCTGTGTCATCTCAAAAGTTAAGGTTTCCTAACTTACACCTGCATCCTTTAGCTCTTACAGTCATTTACCCCCTTCTTCTGTAATGTTTCCTGGAGTCGGAGTTTCCCATTATGGGCTTTTCAGGCAGCAGTCAGTTGTTCTTATTATTTGACCAGTCATGAGTTTTTGAAATTACTTTGTTTTTGTTCTTTGTTTTGTTTTGGAAAGAATGTTTTTGAGCCATTCTGAAATTATTACCAGGTAAATGGTAATATATATTAATATTATGGTAATATTAAATAATATTACAGTAATATTAATATAATATTATTAATATTATGGTAAATATTACATTATTTACCATAGTGTAAAAAGAGCCATCGAAGGATGTGGGAGTATATGTGCATGTAGCACACAGTGAGGACTAGATTTTCTCCTAGACCCCTTGATCCAGTCATCAGCTTTTGGCCAAGTTTCCAACGCCATGCCTCTCTTTTCTCTATGGATATCCTCAGATTAAAACAAACAAACAAACAAACAAACAAAGAAACAAACAAAAGACTCCTGTTACTCAGAAAACATTCTTGCTATGATCTTACTAATATACATATCCTGACTAGCTACTTTATATTGAAGCACACAGGATCAGCATCGCCTTTCATGAATTTCTGCACCAGCCAGCAGAGACATTTTAGCACTTTAATTAATATCACCATTGAGACTAGGGTATTTTTAGACACTGTAGGCAGTCTGGTGACTTCACCATACTTTCTTGTTGGAATATAAAAATACATGAGATAATTCATTCTAATAAGAAACCCTACTGAAGTAAAAACAAAAAATGTTGTACGTAAGTTTTCAGTCGCCATGCCTTGTAAAAGCCATTACAGAATTCATATTGGAAAGAAACCTGACAACAGTGAGGACTTTGACACATTGTTTTCCCAGAAGTCTTCATTCACAAACTAGAGCAGAATTTATACAAAACCATTATGAGCATGAGAAAATTATGAAGTCCCTTAATAGATGTTTAATCTCAGAAAACATTAAGAACTTGTACTAAAGAAAACTGTTCAAATGTAACAATGTACAAAAGACTATCATAAAGTTATTTTACTCATTCCACCTCAAAAAAAGGAAAAAAACTGAAACAACAAAATAAAAAGAAATCCTGTAAAAAGACAAGGGGAGAAACCTGCAAGATGTGACCAAGCCAAGTTCATTCAACCTTTTCTGTCTGAATATTCATTCTGCAGGGGTGGGGGGGAATATATTGATGTATATAGTTGTGCTATGTTTATGTCTATTTCTACATTAAAAATTGTAGTCAAGAGGGGCTGAAATAATGGCTCTGTGTGAAGGACAGTAGCTGTTCTTCCAGAGGATGAGGTTCAATTTCCAGCCCACAACTGGCAGCTTTCAATCGTCTATAATTGCAGTTCCAGAAAAATCTAATGTCCTCATCTTTCCATTGCTGTGGACACTGTATTACAAAAGCAAACATGGGAGAGAATTTCTATAAACATAATACAATTATAAAAAAACTTTAAAAATAAGAACTAATTTATACTCTAGAGAATCCCATCAAATGCACCAAATTTGTCAAATCTTGACCTAACATTAAAACTACAGACAAATCAGAAAATACTTACTGAAGGAAAATGAAAAAAAATGTTTTAATGATCACTTATCTTTATCCAGCTTGCAAATATTCTGAAGGCAAACTGTACAAACAGTTAAAATATGAGGACCTTTACCAAGATAATGTGAATGTTATAACTTGTGTTTAATCATGGACAGATTAGAAATTTCCAGGAGCATGTAGCTAATTCATGTTTCCATGCTCAAGACATTTTGAGTAGCATTTACTCCAACCACAACTCACAGTAATAGAGGATTCATACTAGAAATACCAAGACACAAAGATCTGTGAACATTAGAGAAGCCAGTGGGTTACAAAGAACAAATCCAAAGTATTACTTGCATTTCTCATGTATTTCACTGGCTGATGCTCATTATATTTGAGTAAATGTAAAAATATTTCTCAGGTAACTGTTTGTGATTCCAATATTGAGGTTTGCTAACTTACAATTACAATTTGTTGCTTTAAATGCAAAAACAAAACAACTATGCTATCTTGTTTTTACATGAGTATATGAGGTGTATCAATTGTTGAATCTGAGCTGATGACCATGAGGCAGGAGCCAGTTAGGTTAAATAGTAAAACTTAGTGACTAACTATATGGGGAAAAATAACAATCTGGACAGACCCCTGAGGGCAAGTTCAGAGGCTCACTGAATCAAAGACTTCTTTAAGAAGATATTGAGAGACAAATGTCCCTCTTATTGATTCCCTTTGGATAAGCACAGCAGCTCAATACAGCTATTTCTACCCAAGCACACTTGGTGTTGAACGCCTGCAGTTTCTGGAGTTACTCTTTGCTTGTATGTGTAATAACTGTTGTGTGAACTGCTCAACTCATCTGTTGTAGGGTTCAGTTGTCCTTCTATACGTGCAGGAGTTCAGGGTCATCATCATCACAGCTTACAGGAGCAACCATTGCAGCTCAATGCCTGCTCAGGCTTCAAATCCAATCTCTATTAAAAAGCATCACTAATATCAACATCCCATGAGTGACTAATGGCCCAAGCAAACTTCCTTTCTGAAACACAAAGGAAAACGAGCTTTCTTGTGAAGCAGAAGTAGGCATCAACCCCTTCTGTTGGAAGAAGGGGGCTGTCATCAATATTTGGAAGAACACACGTGCCAGGCATGGTTACACATTCTTTTAATCCCAGGTCTTGGTAGGTAGACACAATATCTCTGTGTGTTAGAGTTCAGCTTGTATAATATACAGACATATTTTTTCCAAAGCCAAAGGTCTTTATCACAAATTCATAAGGAATCTTGGCAAATCCACAAAATGAGTGATTATTAATAATATGATTAGATGTGTTAAATAAAATCTTTGTGGAGAGAGAAAATATAACTCTCTAAGGAAAATCAAAACTAATCTTAGAGAACATATAATTGTGTATTAACAAAACTCACACAACCACTTTGCTTTTGGAAATGATAAATATTAACCTTAATTCTATATATCTTTGTAAAGTAGTATTTTTGCTGTTGTCATAGTTTATTAGAAAATCATATGATAGGTATTTTTAAGTGATAGAACTGATTAGTGGGTAAAAATATGTTTTAGTTGGGTTACATAGGAATTCATAATTTGTATGTGATCTAGACTCCACCCTGAACCTCTCTCGCCTTATTTTAACACATGTAAAACAAAGGCTAATGGCAAGGATGATCTCACAGAGATTGAAACAATGGAGTTATCTCCTTCAGAATCATCCTGCACCATCCTGTCCTCATCTAGGCTGTGAATTATCATTATTATTATTATCTACTTTGCATGTCATGGTTCACAGACAGCAATGGAGACAGTAGAAATTACCTGGTAGTCTAACTGGAATCTTAACTTGTTCTCATTGAAGTTGAATTTATAAACCACCAGTCAGTACTTTTCTTAGAATCCAGCTCTTGTCAAGGCCACTGAGCACACAGGTTTGTCTTTTCCTTCATATTTAAAGAAGTGTCTTAAGACATTGTACTTTGAGTTACTTTTAGGTGTGAGATAGCAGTTAGTGTATGTGTGTACGCTTATGTGTGTGAATATCTTTAGACAGTAAAGAATCAGCAGCAAAATAGACTGTTTCCAGTGAATTCTATACTGCTTATCTGTGAGTGTGTGTGTGTGTGTGTGTGTGTGTGTGTGTGCGCGCACGCAAAATTAACAGCTGAGTCAACTCTAGAAAGGAAGATCATGGTTCACATTCCAGGCTTACTGCCAGTCCTTGACTCATTGATAAAGTTTATAGATAGAGACAGAATCTAGAGGTCTGTGGAGCATCAGGGAAGAGAGTTTTATATTTGTAGCAGTCATGGAGAGTGGGAGAAATCTACAGAGAAAACAAATAAAAATATAGCTCCAAAACTCTGTGCTGGTGACAGACATCACCAAGAGTTGGCTTTGTTTTTGTATTTCTATAAATTCATAGTCAGACCCTCATGATTCAGGCACTTTCCAATGACCCAAGAACATGTTCTACCACAGGCAAACACCTGAACTTCAGAAGACATTCTAACCACATAAAACAAATTATGTGATAAATTTTAGCAAAGTAAACTTGACAAATGTTATGTAATTCATTTTCTATACATGTAATGCCTTCTGTCAAGTGTTACATTTCAGGCTGTGGCTTGAGTTCATTACTAAGCACTTGACTAATATTGAGATCACCCTTTTTGTTCAATTCAAGTTGAGCCAGAAGACCTATTTTTCAATTTCTGAATTTCCTTATACAAATCCTGTGGCCTTTGCTTTTATTTCATACATGTGGAAATTAGTTCATTATTTAAGTCAACAAAATATGAAATATTATTTCCATGAAGCTCAGTTTCCTCACTCCCTCTGTCTCCTATGACTATTTTATTCCTCCTTCTAAGAGAGATGCAAGCATCCTCCTTTAGCTCTTCCTCCTTGTTTAACTTCTTTGGGTCTGTGGGATGTATGATGGGTATCCTGTACTTTATGACTAAAATTTACTTATCAGTGAGTAGTATATAGCAAGCAGGTTCTTTTGGGTCTGAGTTACCTCATGCAGAGTATTTTCTAGTCCTATCCTTTTGCCTGAAAAATTCATGATGTCTTTGCTTTTAATATCTGAATAGTATATTATTGTATAAAAGAACCATAATTTCTGTAATCCATTCTTCAGTTGAGGGACATCTGGGTGGTTCCCAGTTTCTGTCTATTATGAATAAAGCTGTTAAGAACATAGTGGAGCACAAGCCCTTCCGATACAGTAGAGCATCTTTTAGGTATGTACCCAGGAGCAGTATAGCTGGGTCTTCAGGTAGAACTCTAATTTTTTTTTTTTTTTTTAGAAACTGCCAAATTGATTTCCACAGTGGTTGTACTAGATTGCATCTCTGCATCCTCTCCAGTATGTGTTGTCCCTTGAGTTTTTGATCTCAGCCATTCTGATGGGTATAAGATGGAATCTCAAAGTCAGTTTGATTTGCATTTCCCTGATTATCAGGTGATGTTTAAGATAGGGTAAGGCTAACAGCAGACTTCCTAGAGGTGACCCACCATTTTTCTTGGTCTGCCATGGGTGAGCTTGATGGCAAGGTTAAAAAGAGACTTCATCTCAGGATTGCTTCTTAAAAGTGATAAGCCTTTCCTGTTATTATTAAATTAATTTAATACTCCCTGGCTATTAGCCCACTGTATTGATCAGATTTCTTGCAGATTAACATAAAGATGAATTTTCATGAATTAATGATATTTACATAAATTAAATATTCTATGGAATTCCTGGTTTGATTAAAATAATTATAGGGAAAAAATTTAAGAGATGATCTTAGTTGCTTTGTTAGAATGATGTAATAAAGTTAGTATCAGGACTAGCATGTTCCCACTTCTCATATTGCAAGTAACAGCTGCTTAATAAGAAATACAATGAGCTTTCATAATTACACTAAAAAAAAAACCAAATAGACTTGGAACAAATTTGTGTTCAAGGAAAAACATTTAGGTCCAAGGATATAGCCACGGATGTGTACTGAGAAGGCAAGGCCATGTAAAAGCTTTGAGCTTATAACGAGCATACAGAATGAAAAACTGCTTTGAACTTAATATCAACATCCTAGCTGGTTCACAAGTAGCTAACTACTCAGGCTTGCCAGAAAAAGGAGCATTCTCGATAAATCCTTTACTGAATTCTTCTTTCTAAACAGCATGTGATAATTGCCAGATATTAGTGCTTATTTAAGCACAAGGAGTTGAATTTTTAGCAAAGAACAGTAAGAGTTGTTTCCCCAGTGCTTAATGAAGCACAGAACAGTAATGGTTTTCAGTGCTTAATGAAAAACAGAACACTTACAGACTTAAATAAAAATACAGCAGTTAATATACCATAGATTTATTAAAAAACAAACAAACAAACAAACAAACAAACAAAAAACCCAGAGCGTTAAAGAGGAAAGAAGTCGGCAGTCTTCAGCCATAGAATATGCAAGAGGCAAAATCTGTTAGCAAGCATTCAGTATAGTTAGCATCAGTTTTAAAACTACATCTGATGTGGTGTCCTACTTCAAACCATTCCCAGCCAGCCTGGCTTCTGCCTCCTAGTGACTAAGGATGTTGAACATTTCTTTAAGTGCTTCTCGGTGATTTCAAATTCCTCTGCTGATAATTCTGTTTAGTTATTTACCACATTTTAAATTGGGTTATTTGGTTTGCTGGAGTCTAACATTTTGAGTTCTTTATATATTTAAAATATAAGCCCTCTGTCAGATATAGGGTTAGTGAAGATCTTGATGTTACCTATTTGCTTGCTGTATATTACCTTTATTATTTTCGGTATGTGCCTTTTATCCCTCAACTCTCCAAGTCTTTTAACTTGAAGGGGTGTTGGATTCTGTCAAAGTCTTTTTCAGCATCTAATGAGATGATCATGCCATGTTTTTTCTTTCAGTTTTCTCTTACACACTGGATTACACTGTTCTATATATTGAATCATTCTTGCATCCCTTGGATGAAGCCCACTTTATCATGGTGAATGACATTCTTCATGTGGTCTTGGATTCAGTTTGTGAGGATTTTGTTGAGAATCTTTGAATCAATGTTCATTAGCCAAAGTGGTCTGAGATTCTTTCATTGTTTAGTCTTTGTGTGGTTTAGCTACCAGGGTGTTTGAGGCCTCATAGAAGAAACTAAGTGTATTTATTCTGTTTCTATCATTGTAGAATAGTTTGAAGGGTATTCATATTAGCTCTTCTTTGATTGTGTGGTAGAATTCTATACTAAAACCACCTGGCCCTGGGATTTTTATTTACTTATTTATTTATTTATTTATTTATTTGGTTGGAAAACTTTTAATGACTACTTCTATTTCCTTAGGTGTTTTCAGATGGTTTAGATAGTTTACTGGATCTTGATTTAACTTCAGGACATTGTATCTGTCTAGAAAATCATCCATTTCACTTAGATTTTCCATTTTTTTATGGAGTGAAGGTTTTTGAGGTTAGAGTTAATGATTCTTTAGGTCACCTCAGTCTCTGTTTTGTCTCCCTTTCATTTGTGATTTTGTTAATTTGGATATGGTCTCTGTGCCTTTTAGTTAGTTTTGCTAAGGGTTTATCTATCTTGTTGATTTTCTCAGAGAACCAGCTCCTGGTTTTGTTGATTCGTCCGTTGTATTGTTTGCTTTGTTTCTGATTGATGTCAGCCCTGAGTTTGACTATTTCCTGCTTCCTACTTGTCTTTGGTGTGTTACCTTTTTTGTTCTAGAGCATTCATGTGTGCTATTAAGTTCCTGGTATGAGATATCTCCAAGTTTTTTTTTTTTATTACTGTTTTTTTACTTATTCACTTTACATCCTGCTCACTGTCCCCCTCCTGGTCCCACCCACATATCCTTCCCCATCCTCCCTCCTCATCTCTTCTGAGCAGGTGGGGGCTCCCCTGGATATTCCCTGACTCCAGCACATCAAGGCTCTGTGAGGCTAGACACATCCTCTCCCATTGAGGCCAGACAAGACTGCCAAGCTAGAAGAACATATCCCATGTATAGCCAACAGCTTTTGGGATAGCTCCTGCTCAAGTTGTTCAGTACCTACACGAAGACCAAGCTGCACCTTGACTACATATGTGCAACAAGGCCTAGGTCCACCCTGTGTATGTTCTTTGGTTGGTGCTTCAGTCTCTAATAGCCCAAAGAGTTCAAGTTAGTTGATTCTGTTGGACTTCCTGTTGAGTTCCTATCCCAGTCCAGGTCACAGTCCTTCTTCCTATTCTTCCATAGGAATCCCCAAGCTCCAATTGCTATTTGGCTGTGGGTGTCTGCATATGTATGAGTCAGCTGCTGGGTGGAGCCTCTCAGAATGCAGCTATGCTAGACTCTTGTCAACGAGCATACCAAAGTGTCATTAATAGTGTCAAGGATTGGTGCTTGCCTATGGGATGGGTTTTAAATTGGGCCAGTTATTGACTGGGCATTCCCTCAGTCTCTGCTCCATCCACAATCCCTGCATTTCTTAAAAATAGGATAAATTTTGGGTTGAAAGTTTTGTGAGTGGGCTGGTGTCCCTATCACACTACCGGGGTTTCTGTCTGGCTACAGAAGGTGGCTTTTTCAGGTTCTATATCCTCACTACTGTCTCAGCTAAGGTTACCCCCACTGATTCTTGGGAGCCTCCTATATTCCAGGTCTCTGGCATGTACTCAAGATGCTCCCCAACCCCACCAGCTGCAGATGCCATTAATTCTCATGGCAATCCAGCAACCTCTACTACCTCTCCTGACACCTGATCCTGAACCCCACAATTTCCCTCCCCATCCCCTCTCCCACTCAATTCCCTCCCTCCATCTGCCTCTTATGACTATTTCATTAGCCCTTCTAAGTGAAATTCAAGCACTCTTGCTTAGGCCTTCCTTCTTATTTAGCTTCTTTGGGTCTCTGGAATATAGCATGGGAAAAAAGTAGAATCTTAAAGGCTTCTTTGGAAAGTTGGTTGGATGGTATTTTGCTGGGACAAATACATGAAAGAACATTTCATTAAAGTGTACACAGTTGTGACAGGCTAAGTCAGACTCATGAAGGAACGTTTCGCTGAAGTAGACACAGGAGAGAGGATATTCTGCTAAAGCAACCATGTAAGGACAGGTGATGAAGGATTCTTTGCTAAGGACACACATGTATTGATTGGCTTTATGTCGTGTAGTTGACCTGCAGTTGTTGGGATGCCATAGAGAGAAAAATCTGTGGTGTACTGCAGTGTGCTGCCACTTCCAAAGACCTGTGCTGAGACAAGGCACATTCTGAGGCAAGAGCCATGCTGAGGCAAGGCAAGTGGAGGACACGTGATGTTTGGAGGGTATGAATAGGACTCCATGGAGTGATGGAGACAGAGCTTATCTTGCTGCTACAGCAAGCTGTGCAATGTTCTCAAGTCTTCATGGATCTTTGCTTCCCTGAGATAGGCACAGCTGAGAACTTCTCCTGATATTCCTGTTGGTCCCTCCTGCTGACTTGAGCCAAGGCTGAGGCCTGGCTGTCTCTGCTAGGTCCTGTCACTACTCTAGCTAACCCAACTCTACCAAACTGGACTGCTGGTGTATCCAAGCTGCTGCTGCATGCTAACCTGGGAACTGAACTGCTGATTTCCAGATAACACAGACAGGAGTTGCTCCAAAGAACCTTCCTAAGCAGGTCCACTTCTCCCCCCTTTTCTTTCTTTTCCACTACTTCAGGTGGGTGGGTGGGTTACAAGGAAGGTTAAAGCATTTAAGAACCATCATTAAAAAATAAGATTTGAAAAAAATTGAAGTTACATGAGTATCTTGTATTTTATCACTAATATCTAATTGTGAGTTTATATCATGCATGTCCTTTTGGGACAGGGCTACCTCACTCAGGTTGATATTCTCAAGTTCCATCCATTTGCCCGCAAAATTCCCATAAGTTTGAGTATGTTTTGCCTTTTCTTTGAATTCTAGAAAGTCTTTAATTTCTTTCATTATTTCTTCTTTGACACAGTGATCATTGAGTAGAAAGTTGTTCAGGTTCCATAAGTTTGTGGGTTTTCTTTTGTTTCTGTTGTTGTTGAAGTCCTGCCTTAAACCATGGTGAACTGATAAAATGCAAGGGTTTATCTGAATCTTGTATTCGTTGAGGCTTGTTTTGTGACTGATTGTAAGTTCAATTTTCGAGAGAGTTCCAAGAGGTACTGAAAAGGCATATTCTATTGTTTTGAGATGAAGAATTTTGTAGAAATCAGTTACATCCATTTGGTTTATAACATCTATTAGTTTCATTGTTTTTCTCTTTAGACTCTGTTATGATGACCTATCCATTGGTGAGAATGGGGTATTAAAGTACCCCACTATAATTATTGTGTGGGGTTCAATGTGTTATTTGAGCTTAAGTAAAGTTTCTTTTACAAACGTGTGTGCCCTTGAATTTGGGGTATAGGTGTTCAGAACTGAATCTTCATCTTGGTGGACTTTTCCTATTGATGAGTATGAAGTGTTCTTCCTCATCCCTTTTGATTACTTTTGGTTGAAAATCTATTTTATCACATTTTAGAATGTCTACTCCAGCTTTTCTTCAGTCCATTTGCTTAGAAAACCTTTTTCTAGTCCTTTACTCTGAGATAATGTCTATCTATTTTGCTGGGACGTGTTTGTATGCAGCA
This sequence comes from Grammomys surdaster, assembly GCF_004785775.1. NCBI lineage: Eukaryota > Metazoa > Chordata > Mammalia > Rodentia > Muridae > Grammomys > Grammomys surdaster. Next base: position 237,411 of record NW_021604991.1, read on the forward strand.
GAATAATGGATCCTGTTTTGGCATCCAGTCTGTAAACCTGTTTCTTTTTATTGGTGAATTGAGACCATTGATGCTGAGAGGTAACAATGACCCATGATTGTTAGTTCCAGTTATTTTGATGGTTGTTGTAGTATTCAGTGTGTGTGCGTGTGCGTGTGCGTGTGTGTGTGTTTCTCTTCTTTTGGTTTTACTGTGAGATGATTATTTTCTTGTGTTTTCCTGGGTGTAGTTACCCTCTTTGTGTTGGAGTTTACCTTTTAGTGTCCTCTGTAGAGCTGGAGTAGTAAAAAAATATTGTATAAATGTGGTTTGGTCATAGAATATATTGGATATATTGGTTTCTCCATGTATTGTGATTGAAATTTTTTCTTTCAATTGACAAATTGATCAGTTAGCTATTCATATAGTACAACTGGTTAATAGCCAGAATGTAGAATAAAATAGAGAAAAAGTAACAAAGTAAACAAATGATAATTAAATTAAAGAATATGTGAATGATTTTCATGTATCTTGGTAAAAAGGAATTCAAAAGGACAATAAGTACACATTAAACATGCTCCATTCTGTCATGAATAAAATGCACATCTCCTAGGCAGGGAGATTTCCACTATGCCTACTCATTGTCCATACACAAGGTCCTCAAAACTGACAAATACTGCCAACAATGAAACAAAAGAAAAGCAGAGATACACTGTCAGTGGTAATGCAACTTATTGTAGCCATCATGCAAGTCAATGTGCAGTTTTCAAACAACCAAACAAGCAAAAAATTAACTAAAACTCAAATACATCATACAGGTAGTTGCTTATGAAATGACAAACTGAAATACATTCTTCCAATAATGAATGACTCACTGACCAGCATGCGTAAGAACAGCAACAGAAGATGTAAAACAGAAGAATACATATATGACATGTGAATACTTACACAGTATAATATTCTCATTCAACCATGGAAACACAAATGACAAGTAAGTTTTTCTTATGTAAATATTCTAAACAATTTGTTTTTAACAAATCAAACCATCCCTACAACCTAGAAAAAGTAATGTGAAGATGATATGAAAATTTGAGAAAGCATCCAAATATGCAAAAAAAAATCAATATTAAAATTATAGTAGTGAAAATTACTGAGTTTTGGCTGAGGAAGACAACAGAAGATATTAATGGAAAGGCAGTCCAAACAGAGTTTTAAATCCTGTGATTGTAGTAAGCAATTCTTATCAAGATTCTGTTGGCATCATTTGTGAAAACGGAAAACTTGACCACAAAACAAGTAGAATTTGGAGAAACTACCCAAACCTTCAAAACCGTCAAAGAGATAAAAACCTAAACAAAGAAGAATGAATTTCCCCAAATTAACATTACATTAAAATTATAATGAAAATCATTTCCTACTGCTGAGGACACAAAAGATATATGAAAAGAATAGTGACATAATCAGTGACATGCAGTTTAGTAAATTATAATTTCCCCTATCATTACTTTTTAATATAGAAAGTCAATTACATTAACATTAGGAAAATCTGGCAATTATTCATGATAAATTACTGCAGAATCAATTATGGAGAGACAAAGACAACTGCTATGTTGAAACTTAAAACCAGCATATGATACAGATTATAAATGGACACTTGGAGCAAACTGCATATCAGTAGGCATATCTATAGGATAAAGAGCATCCTATCTTAGTGGCTCAGTTTGTTAAGCCCTCTTTTAAGAAGTATAACTTGTCTGAGTTTCTTCATTTGAGTTAAACATACAGAATATTAATATTTTGAGGTGTATTACCTGCCTTAATCAGTTTCCCTTTGCAATGGATTATTTCAGTCTCCAGGAAACTGCTACACAACACCACATTCTTCTGGCTTTCCCATTTTGTCTTCATTATTGAATATTGAGGGGAGAACTGGTGAACACTTTTAATGAACTATTTCCTTCACTGTCACGTTTTCAGAGTTTCTCTCAGAACAAATGCTGGGATATATTTTAATATCTGAACATTAACCAAAGGGGTTCACAAATTTCTTATGTTGATAATAATTCTCTAGTGTCAAGTGTTGGAAAGAATACTACTTGGATAAAGCACATGGCACATTTTTTTTTCCAGTGGTAACACTTTCTGTGCTATCAATGTCCAGATACTTCCTTAGACCTGAGAGTCAGGTAAAGACATGTCCTCATACATTGCATTTCTGAGATTTTTCTCCTGTATGTATTCTTTGATGTATTCAAGAGATAAGCCAACAGTAAAGGATTTGTACGTTTACTACAGTTGTAAGTTGTCATTTCTATATATTGTCTCTGTTGAGCTCTAAGATGATCTTCCTTGTTAAATGATTTTCCTCTTACTTCATTTGTAAAGTTTCTCTACTGTTTGCATTATCTGATGAGTGTTAAGATTGTTTCTGGCTAAAAAGTTTATGATATTCATATTTCTAAAGTTTTACTCCTCCATGAATTCCCTGATGAATACTAAGACTGCACTTGTGGGTAAAGCATTGGTCACATTCACTACATTTGTAAGGTTTCTCTCTTGTATGAATTCTCTTATGATTTCTAAGATCACTTTTGTTGGTAAAGCATTTGTCACATTCAGTACATTTGTAAGGTTTCTCTCCTGTATGAATTCTCTGATGAATAAGAAGACTGCATTTTTGGGTAAAGCACTTGTCACATTCAGTACATTTGTAAGGTTTCTCTCCTGAATGTAGTCTCTGATGAATACTAAGACTGCATTTGTGGGTAAAGCATTTGTCACATTCACTACATTTGTAAGGTTTCTCTCCTGTATGAATTCTCTGATGACTTTTAAGATCACCTTTGTTAGAAAAGCATTTGTCACATTCAGTACATTTGTAAGGTTTCACTCCAGTATGAATTATCTGATGAATAATAAGGCTGCATTTCTGGGTAAAGCATTTGTCACACTCAGTACATTTGTAAGGTTTCTCTCCTGTATGAATTCTCTGATGACTTCTAAGATTGCCTTTCTGGGTAAAAGATTTGTCACATTCTCCACATTTGTAAGGTTTCTCTCCTGAATGTATTCTCTGATGAGTTCTAAGATGATATTTGTTGGTAAAGCATTTGTCACACTCACAACATTTATAAGGTTTCTCTCCTGTATGAATTTTCTGATGAATTCTAAGATCACTTTTGATGGTAAAGCATTTGTTACATTCACTACATTTGTAAGGTTTCTCTCCTGTATGCATTCTCTGATGTCTTCTAAGATCACCTTTCTGGATGAAGCATTTGTCACATTCATTACATTTGTAAGGTTTCTTTCCACTATTGGTTTGTCTGAGCATGAGGTTTTGTTTAGAGTTAAAAACCTCATCATCTTTCTTTTCTATGTGGATTTCTTGATTTAGACTAATTCTAGAACACAAATTTAAACATTTTACACAGTTTTTATATTTGGAAAGTTCTCTGTTGTTTCCAGTTTCATGTCTCTTGAGGTTTGATGATTCAACAGGTGTATCCCTGAGGTTAGTTTTGTAAGGTGTACTCTGGGTGGATTCATGAATGATTTTAACAAGCTCATGACATTTATAAGACTTCTCTTGGATATTCATATGCTCGTGGACAATATGCTGTACATCTTGATCCAAGAAGTTCTCATATTTATGACATATGCAATGATTCTCTGAAAAAGTTGCAATTAGAGATGACAGGGATTAGTGAATGAGTAAGACAATATCCCATGTTTCCTGAAATTTTCTAAGGTAAATTAGCCATTCTCAAGGACAGAGCTCTCAAGAGAGGTCTTTCTGGTTTCACAATCATTACATAGATGCTGAGAACAACCTCAAAACTCATCTAAATCAAATGACAGGAAATGTCCTTTGAATTCTATTTAAACACTGTGCATTGCAGAAGGTAAGAAAGATAGGTGATGGAGCATTAAAGACTTTGAAAAAGGAACTTTCTGAGGATCACATAAAGTTTCTCTATTTTCTTGGTTTGTGACAGAGTGATAATGTATAGCTTTGGTTAGCTAGGAATTCATTAAGCAAACCACATTAACATGGAACTTATGATATAAAAACCATGCTGTAACAGTAATAAACATAGAGACCACAAGTCAATAAGTAAATAAATAAGCAAAATCCCAATTCTCAGAACCAACAGTTCTTTATTTAGAACTTTCTGCATTTTTAAATTCACAAACAAGTGAGAACTTTAATGTAAACAGTAAAACTAGTTTATTCCAATTATTACAGGTGTGGCAATATATTTTCTTGTTCTGAATATTTAATTGTTTTTAAACTTGGATGTTTTAATTAAAAGTAGATGCGATGTTTGGAGAGATTACACTGAATACAACAATGGTTCCTCTTGCAAAGAATGGAGAGAAATGTAAAGGAAACACAATGAAGAAGATATGTTGTTAATCAGAATTTCCCTAATTCTGGGAGTCTCTAGATACGTCAGAGAGTTTCCACAGGAGGTTAATTCAAAGAATGAATCAGGAATTCTACAAGAAGAGTATTCTTACCCACAAAAAAGAGATTGTTGTAATTCTCCAACATCACATCCATGTACAGTGCCCTCTGAGCATGGTCAAGACTTTCCCATTCCTCCTGTGAGAAGTCCACAGCCACATCCTTGAATGTTAACTGATCCTGTAATAGAAAATTATCTGTTTATCATGTGCTTCTGGACAAAAGTATTTTCCTAGGTACAAAAGACCTCAAGAGGTAATTTGTGATAAAGATGAGTCACAGCAAATATTCAAGGATAAACGTCTTCTAGAAGTCTTGTAGAAATATGTCAGAAGTTAAGTATTGCTGCTCTCATTTAGCAATGTTTTGAATGCCATACTATGTTGATTATATTCATAAGGTCTCTCCTCTTCATGAATTTTCTGATTATTTTTTTTTCTTGTCATACAGATATTTCACTTGCTTGGTTAGATTCACACCTAGGTGTTTTATATTATTTGTGACTATTGTGAAGGGGTGATTATTCTTAAGACCTTAAGAATAGGTGAAGGATTTGTTACCATCACTTCATCTGACAATTTGTCACCAGTTTGAATTCCATAATCCAAAGTTGTTCCCCAGCACCCCCATGGAACTACATAACAGATTTTTAATCCCAATTCTTTGAAATCCAATGCTCTCTTCTGAACTCTACAGGATGCAGAAATACAGTGCACATATGCATGCATTCAGGCAAATGTACCAACATACATAAAAGAAAACTGAAATTTAATTTTAATAAAGGATGTTTCCTAAAATAGTCTTAGTCTTTATTTTATTTTTTCTCTGAAACAGGATTACATAATGGAATCATAAACAGCAAACTTTTAGGGAATATAACATACACATGTGAAGTCTACATGTAGGAATGTACCATTATGAATTATAGAGTTGTTATCAACCAGAATCCCAGTGACACATCACAGATGGTCAAGTTACTATGAGTAAAACTGTGCTTCTAAATTCTATAGAAGTCAGCCTTGCTCAACTATGGACATTATATGCAGCTGGGTCTTACCTGACTCTATTCTAAAATACTTAGTTGACATCCTGAGACCTAGGTAAGAATGCTGTACCCTTTCTAGAACAAACAGGTAGATTATGAAAGAATATGATCACTGTGTGACATAAAATGCCAAAAAGAGATATCAGAGTACACAACCCGCATCTCCTCACAAACACTTTAGTGTTATGGTAAGAGAAAGCTACTTACTCCTTCCATCATCTGTGCCTCTAGGGACCTGAAATATTTACTATTAGGATTCAAGACTGTGAACATCTTCTAATTCTACTCTTCCATAAATTCTACCCTTCTATATTTTGCTCAGTGATGTCAGTGTCCATGTATTTGCAGGAGTACACTCACAGAGCTGTTTCTGGAAACCTGACTATTCCTGAAATGCAATTTATGTGGCAAAGAAGACTTTCCTTCTCCACTAATATTAAAGTACACAAGTCCATCCTATGTAGAAATTAGCCATCAACATATTCTTTGAACATCATTTACAATACAATCTCTTTTAGAACTTCAGGTCTTCAGTTCTTGGAAATTTATGTCCTCACAGTATAAAATCCAGTGACAATACAATGGGACATGCCTGTGCTTGTCCCATTAGAAGTGAAAGATCTCAAGATTTAATTTTGATCACTGGAGAAGAACAAAGATAAATCACAGAAAACAAACACTTTGTATAACATTACAAGAGGTAAAGAACTAAAATTTTGAATGGTTTAAATAATAAAAGGAATTTTCAAAAAAAGCAAAATGTGGACAAGGCACTGACCTGGGAAGCATTTACCAGAGAAGCATCCATTCTTCTTATTGTTCTTCTCCAAGTTTCTGTGTCAGAAATACTGACTGGAATAACTATTCACATCAAGGTTTTCAAAATTAAGAGCTAAAATAAATACAACCCTGTTATGGACAATGCACATAAAAAGACACAAAAGCAAAAATGATACCAGAAATCTTACCAATATTCCTACAGACAGGAGAGCATAAGATGATATATTAATGTGACAAGAAAAATGACTACAATCTGAGGCTTTTTTTCTATCCTCTGCAGGCACTAGGCACAAACAAAGAACACCTTTATATCTGCTACAAAACACTACTATTCAGGACCAAACTACTATTACTGCAAACTTGTCATTCAAAGACTTGAGTTCGGGCAAATGGCTAGTGGGTACTATGATGGATGCCTAGCATTAATGGAGTTTGATTAGCCATCACACTAGAATATAATATCTGACCCTTTGGTGTAGGACCCCCAAGGGCTGCTATGCCCTGGCTGAGCCTTTCCGTATGCTGCTGTCTACTAAGTAACATTCTGTGGTTCCTCTAGGATCAAAACATCCTGACTAAGGCATGGTGCCCCAGAAAGGGAATTTACACTTGATATCCTATTGCCCCCAAGTTGAGTTCCTGTTTTTTCCTGAGTTTATATTTTTCCTTCCCTGGCTTGTTGTATATATATTGAAACTGCTCAGTAAAGGCATTGGCATTCTCTCACAATTAATGACCTGAGTCTGAGTATTTCTTTAATCCCCCAGACCTACGCCCGAGCTCGGTACCTCGGGCAGCACTGGAGCTGTCACTTTGGTTACATTTAATTTCATTCTACTTGGAAGATACTGTACATCTATTTTCCATGTGTCCTGAAGTCTTGGAGTACAGACACACATTCTACCTGTCAAATATGCTTTTCTTAAACTGATAAATTGTCATCAGATCACTTTTTTATCATCCTCTAAGAAGGCTTTAAATTGTCCCTGAGATAAACTGTATATCTCCAATTTATTCTTCCTTTCAATGTGGACCTCTTTTCTAAGTTGCATGCACACCTTTGTGTGAGAATATTGATCAATGAAATCCATTTGAATGCATTTGTAGGTATACTATTCCAGTTCAAGACGCACATATCTTTAAATGGAGTGTCCGTGTGCTAAGTGTACTAAGTCACTGGTCCTTGACCTTTATAATGCTGTGACATTTCAATACAATACCAGGAACTTATGAGTTGATGTATCCACATGTGGCAGTCCTAATTGTAGATTGATTCAGGAGTGGTGTATAGTTCCTAAGACCTTCAGAAATATATGATTATGGTAGACTTAGGTGACCCTGTGAAAGGGTTAGTTGACCCCCTCAAAAGGTCATGACCCTCAGGTTGAGAACTTTTCCAGGCAATGCCAAGGCCGAATTATAAAGACTGGAAAGATCACAGGTCCAAGAAGGAAACTATGACTGATGTACTACAACATGGAGGAATACTGGAATTGCCTTGAAATGCTTCTACTTAAACCATAGCCTCATGCTGCTTGAAAGCTTAATAAATGAGACAAACACAATTTGCAATGCAAATTATCATTTCAGAGACCTCTGAGTACAAAGACTGAAGTGGAAGGAAAGGCTGTAACAGTCAGAGGAAGAGGGGTGAGTTACAGTAACTCCTACTACCATAGACGAGGGTAGTTAGAATTATGAATATATGATACCCTGGGTAGCCACCCCAAACCTCCCTCAAAACATGCATGGACCATAAAGGGGGGGGGGTGAATGGAATGAAAATCTGAGTAGCAAGTCATGGGACAGAGAATCAAGAGAGGGTCTTCCCCAGAGGCTCCATGTGGCACTGAAGGGAGGTTTCATGTACCCATGAGACAAATGCTCATGTCTTCCTCTTTTGTTCAGAACCATGTACCTGCTTAGGTCCCCCAGGCACTAGAGTGAGCATGACTATGAGAATGTCACTCAATGTGTTTGGTTTCAATGTACTTCTCAAAAGAATAGCATGGAAGAGATTGCTGTGTTTGATTTAGGACACAATTAAAACAGAGCCCTTAAACCAACATATTATGCTAATGCAGATGCTGGGTAAGAACATTTTCCTGTATTGTAAATTATTCCACAATTAGGGTGGCTCTTCATAAAACTTAACAACTATGTGCCTAACTTCATCATCAATATGATAAATCTTTTGCCATATTACAATGAACATAGGATATTCAGCACCGTAGGGTCCATGTACACAAACAACTTTATTTATCTTAAACAGGGATCATTCCTAACTCTTCCAATTCCTAATTCTTCCAATATTAACTTAAGATGTCGGCTGTTGTGTCACATATCCAGGCTCCATCTCCACTCTCACGTCAGGACTGACAACACTATGTTTGTTCCTGTACTGTTATCTTGAATACTTTTCAATACCTCCATGTAGGTCTGTGTACATCATGCACCTAGAGCCTATAGCAGGCACAAGAAGGCTGGAATCTGAGTTCTGATGGATAGAAAGTCTCCAGGCAAGTACAGGGAACTGAATCTGGAAACTGCAAACACATGTGCACTTAACCATTGAGCTACATCTCCTGGTCTTAATTATTAACTCTTTACTATAGAGATTTAAGTCAAAGAACAGTGAGCCAGACTTTATGGAGCATGGAGAACCTTTTCTTAAAGTGTCAAATTGAGTGCCAGCTCAGGAAAGAAAATCACATAGAAGTGAGGTGACCAAGACATACTGAAAAGTTTGGCAGCAAGAGACACTGGTTTGGAAAGACTTTTGTCCACAGCTACATGTCTCAGTGCTTAAAAGCATGAAAAGCAGTCAATCTGAAGTAGAATGTAGAAAGATATTAGTAAGTTTATATAGTAATTAATTGTACTGGTCTGGACAGTATAAAGTCTCTAAGCGGGGAGAGAAGCTGATTATAGGAAAGATAAAAAAAAAAAAAGATTCAAGAGACAGGTATGGGAGGGCTGCTTGGTTCATACCATGCCAGCTGTGAGTATATTTCTCATAGCTTTCTTATACTACAGTACCATGGGATACAGTACCATCACAAGCTAACAGAAACGATTTTGTTAAAATGTACAGGAGATATTTGTTCCCATCCCTAAAAACCTCTGTTCCTTCCACCAAGCTGAAAAGGATCTCCAGTCCCTAACCTTGAGCCTCAAGTGCACCTCTTCTTATCATTTCATACCTCAGCAGGCAGGAAATCTGCCAACAGGCTCTGCCCTGTCTTGACTCTGCTAGGCAGGTAGACTTTCTCTCTCTCTCTTTTTTTCTCTGCTTCAGAGAAGTGGCAAAATGGTTCTCCACAATTAATGAAAGAGACTCAAAGATAACATAATTATTCAATATAACAAACTTGTCTCTGTGCAGAGACTAAAGTAGTGACAAAGCTTTGTTCACCTAATAGAAACAAACAACCATCAAACAAACAAACAAAATGACTATGTATTAGAACAAGAGATAAAAAGGGGGTACTCCAATGTCATCAATGACACCAGCATTATATTATGCAGTGCTGTGAAAAGTAATACACAAATAAATCAGAATTGAAGATTAAATGATCACTTGTTAGAAACTAGTGAATAAGTTAATCTGAGGAACACTAGAAAGTGATTATATAAAGCTGGATTTACTTGAATGCCCAAAGCAGGAAAGCTCAAACAATTATATGCAAAGAAAAATCAGAGAGCAGGTTCGAGGAACTACACAGACACAGAGACTGTCTCTAAATTCCATGGAAATGGAAACAGAGATGAGTTAACACCAGAGCATAAGACTCTTTCACCACCTACAAACTAATCAATGGAACACACCAAATATGTACACACAAGTGAGAGAAGAAAAATGATCATGCCAATATACACATAGAAACCCTGTGGTAAAATATGACATTTGCTGAGTATAAAAGCTTCCAAGAGTGTGAGAACATAAAGACAAAGAGAAGCACAGCTAAAGCAAACACTCCAAAAAAAAAAAAACTGTAACTCTTCATAACTCTTCTCCTCTAATTGGAACTAACTCAAAACAGTCCATCAGTGAGTACACATTTCAAGAAGGCCAGAGAAAAATTTAAAGGGGACAATATAGGAGAGTTCGAAAGCAAGTGAACCTTCTTGAGAAAACAAAACAACAACCATAACAACACCCAACCCCCCCAAAACAAAAAACCTCAGATCAGACTACTCATACTATCTACAAATATCTTGGACTCCCTGGTGGTAGCATTCATAGTCTCAAAAACTGCTATGTAGACTGGGATGAGAAGCAGAACTGTCAATGTCCATACCTAAATTTGGATCCTGTTTGCTACAATCTCAATTTTTCAGGCAAAACATACCCATAGCTGTGATAGTAGCAAGACTGTTTTGTGGGTAACAGAAGGCTTTCTGGCTCAATCTCAGGAGAGCCCTACCAGGTGTGTGTTGGGGGGAACAGTTGGGGAGGGGAGGGACAGAGAACAGATTACAGAGAGAACCTGGACAAATGCCAATGTTATGAAGATAACAGGACTTAGAAGAGAATTCACTACTGACATTTCCTACAAGTTCAAAAGTGTTGAATCACACTCATAGCGAGTGTGTTGCTGCTTTCAGTCTGGATCAAAGAAACTTTATTTCAGTAGGCAAAGGCTATTTCAGAGACTCAAAGCTAATCAAATACTGAGAACATCTGATTGCCTACTGTACAACCTAATATAGGAAACCCATATTACCACATCTAAGAGTATTCTCAGAGAAATTTTCCAGAACCATTAATAAAATACAAGCTGACAAAACCAAATTCATGTCCTCTTTCTACTGTCACCTGAGCCCCACCTCACACCTTACACAATCCTAACACACTTGGATCCCTTGCTTACAGTCTCCTCTCTGTTCAACATCCAGGGCTCTGAGGCGATTCACAGGTAAGAATTTTGCCCTAACCTATAGTACATCTAATAACTGTAAAAAGAGTGTGGCCTGATACATGCTCACTTTTCCAGACTCTAAGCTGCAATATTAAGAACCAAATATATAAAACAACATTTTTGAACGTGGTATTTGCAGATACATATAAGTCCCAGAAAGTTAACGGGACAAAAAAAGTTTCCTCAGTAACAGTTAACAACCATAGCTGTATAGCTTGCTAAGATATACTTCCTTATTCAATCAAATCTACAGTGGCTACTTATGTGATGATCTAAAAAGCTCTCTAGGGATGCCACACGATGAGAGGAAAGGCTATTCTCCTGAATGGGCAACTCGTAAAGCAGGAAAGTGAGAAATAATGGATGAAGTTAAAGTTCAGCATCTTTGTAATTGCCACAATGTCCAAGAGCACCACGTTTTCAGACAACAGATAAGGCAAATCTTCTAGCACACCATGCTCTAACATCAGGATAAGCCCTAATTCACGTGATCTATTATCTTCTGACAGAGTTAAAACAGCCACAGCAGAATTTCAGACCCCCATATTCTGAAGAGCCACAGCAAAGAACTGATCACACTCTTGGTCCTGTTACTGCCTGTTTCCCATCATTGCAGCCCCTCTACCTTGAGAAGTTCCATGGCTGCCTCTATGCCTTCCACCCTTGCCTTGTTCAATGGTAACTTTGCCAGGCCACCCAAAGGGGTCATGCTTGTGTGATATGAGCATGCTCATTTTACCATGGGACTCAGAGCTCTGATCAAATTTCAACAGACATAACTGATCTGGTTTCCATATCTCTTACATGATTTTCATCGCACAACCAATTCCATGGAACCTGTTGTGCCTAAAGGAAAATACACTGTACAATATTAAGCCAGCTCAAATGCCAGCCTGGGTTAAAGGTATCATCACACCACTACCAGAGATATTATAGGAAACTCTTGACATTGGAAGAGGCAGAGGAAGTTTTCTTCAGAAATGTAGCTCACACACATAAAGCTAAGCATGAAGTGAACCCAAACCCAGTAAGTATAAAAACTGTGAATATGGAGATGCGAAGAACATTACTGAACTGGGTAACTGGAGATGAGGAAGATGTGGTGAATTTGATCAAACACATGATGCAAACATAAATAAAATTCCCCAAACTGCCAGAAGCCAAGTAGAAGAAGCTAAAAACTAGCAGGTGATCTTATTTAGAGGGTTCCACCATGGACTGTAAACTTAGGACAGATTCGCTCCTTTAGGCAAGGCCAAGGAAATTACACTTGAGGAAAGATTCCTGCTATTAATATGCCTTTCCTGTTGGTAAAAATATATATAATAATCTCTAGGTATTAACTCACCCTTATGAGCAGATTTGTGCTTAACAAGGAAGATGTACTGTCACTATAGTGATGCTATGTAGACAAATAGATGATTGCTTAATTTTTAATGATGATCCTATAAGAATTCCTAAAATTATATTAGTAATTATTAAAATCTTTTAAAATAGGACTGCTATTAAGTCCTGTCTGATGTCAAAACTGCAATGAGTACTTGACCAGTCTTCAAGTGTCATCAGTTAATTCCTTCTGAGATAGAAAGCAGGAACACATTCCAAGAGACTGTAAAACAATTAACCACAGGTCATAAAAAGGGAACTAGAAATTTACTCTAGGTTCAAGGACAGAGTATAAAATATTGACTGTGCTTATCTATATGGAATTTCAATGTCAACTTAGTTATGCTCTTTAACTCTCCATGAACCTAGAGAACTAGTGACAGAAAATGAATGTTTAACTAGATAATTACACTAATTGGATATGCATGTAAACATCTCTGTTGTAAACTTATTCAATTCTAGTGAACTTTGTGTGTGTGTGTGTGTGTATATAAAGATGCTTGGATAAACCATGTGACATATTCTCACTGAAAGAGTACAAAAGACTATGAAAGAACGATTGATGGCATTTGGAGCAAGGGCATTGTTACATCACAGCAGAAGGAGAGAGCAAGATTAGAAGAGAGCAGAGAACTTTTTTAGAGAAAGCTTTGGAGAACATTTTAGAGAGCAAGAGAAAAACTTTTTACAGATAACTTACAAATAAAGGCTAAAATCACTTTTCAAATTATACCTTTTTCTTCCTGTGACTTCAACTAACAAGCTGGGAGTTAGAATCAAACAATTTCTGTAAAGATAGAACAAAGGCTACTTTACTTAATCCCCCACTGTTTTACTGTGAGGTGATAAATGCAAGAGACTAAAGTTTTCTTGGCCTCAGAGGAACTCAGACAAGCAGGTCAGTTACCACAGGAAAGTCACTTAGACTTAAGACAGGTAAATGTATTCAAACAGCAACCCTAATATCTCCCAAGACCAAGTTTTTCCCTGGCCAGCACTCTTCTCCTCTTCTGCTACCTTTGAAACAGAACCAGAAAGGAGAACAGTCAGGGCTGGTCCCCAGCACAAAACAATAAAAACCAATACATATCACTGACTTGACATTTATTCCTTAAGTTTGGCCATTTGAAATCACTTATTCAGGCTCCACACTTACTCTCACACTAGCAGAAAAACCTCTAAACTCTTACCTGTACTGTTAACTTGAATCATTATATAATACCTCCAAATTATTTACTGTTTCTTTTTCTTAAGATTTATGAATTTTAATTTGCTATGTATGGGTGTTTGCCTGGAGGTAGGACAGTGCATTTCTTACTTGCTATACCTGCAGTACCCATAAGAGGACAATGGATCCTTTAGAACCTGAGTTACAGAAGACTGTAAAGTCACCATGCATATACTTGGAACTGAGCCTAGAAACTGGATGAACAACTGTTCTTAACTGCTGAGCCACCTCTACAGCACTTGGTTAATTGTTCCTTAATTAGCTATTGTAGACACTCAAATCAATGAACAGTGAGAGAATTCATGGATTACTGAAGAAACTTTCTTAGAATATAACCCTGAGTGCCAGCCAGCTCATAAAAGATACAGACACACAAAAATGAGGTGACACAGAAACACTGAGAAATTTTGGCAATAAGAGGTGCTGGTTGTAAAAAGCATTTGTCCATAATTATGTGGTTTCTGGCTTCTGGCATAAGAACAAGTCACTCTGAAACAGTATATAGAAAGATATTAGTAAGGTTGTGTAGAAAATGATAGAATAAGGTCTCAAAGATATTTTAATGAGTCAAGGCAACAGACTTGTTTCTGTGAAGGGACCAAAAAAAAAAAATCTGAGGATCCATTTTTCACCTAATCCAAACTAAAAATGTGAATCCCCAAGTAAGGGAACTAGAGCTGAACAGGGAACATCGTAATGTATGCTAGGGACATCAATGATACGTTATGGAGTGCTGTGGAAAGTCAAATACACACACACACACACACACAAGTATTGAAGAAGAAAGGACAACCTCTTAGAAACAAGTGAACAATTCAATCTTCTACACTACAAACCTAGGAAAGGCATTAAGCAGTACTGAGACTTAAGTAGTAAACAACTGCTCTAAGGATGTCTGAGAGATGGGCAGATTCACCAAAGAAGGCTTCTTTCCTTTAAACAAATTTTATACTAATACCGCACAAGAAGAATATTGTCTCAAACTCAAATAAAAAGAACACTAGAAATCATCATAGCTTTACCTCAACACCCAAAAAGCAGTTAAGTCCAAACAAATATACACAAAGAAAAATCAAAGGATGTTGCCAAGGATGTACAGAGACAAAGAGATTGTCTCTAAATTACATGAGAATGGAATACAAGCAGATTTAATGCCAAGAATATAAGACTCTTTTAGCACCTAAGAATTAATCAGTGTTAAGACACAAATATGTAGATTCAAAAGAAACATGACCATGACAATAGATCCCTGAAAAGCCTGTGGCTAAATATCACATATGTCCCTTGTAAAAATATGTCCTCTGAAGAACATGAGAACAAAAGGAATATACCTGTACCCAATGAATACAACGAGACACAAACCTGAACCTAACAATACAAAAGGACAGCTGAAATCAATTCCCTCTAATCAGAACAGAGAAGTGTGTCCTTCACACCCAACACATTTCATCAGTGGGTACACAGTTCATGGACAGAGAAAATTTTAAATGAGACAATATGGGAGAGTAAGAAAGCAAGTGGGCTGCTTATTTAAAAAATAGAATTCTGCAATTTAAAGTTATAAATCCACGAGAAAGCTGACACCTAACAGTATCATAATATGCTACACACCTGACATACAACCTCACCTGTTTTTTGTTTTTTTCCTATACCAATAAGAAGATGCTTAGAATTCAGCAGACCACACACAATGTCTACAAATATATCTTGGACCCTCACAGTGTCAAAAACTGCCATGCCGGCTTGGGCAAGGGGCCATGTTAAAAATGGCCATACCCACATTTGGATCTGTGTGCTATAATCTCAATCTGCAAGGCAAGGTATGCCCAACGGTGTCATCGTGTCAATGATTTTGTGGGTAACAGAAGGTTTTCTGATTCTGAGGCCAGCCCCACAGAAGGAAATATGCAGAAACAAAAGCCAGTGATTGGAAAGATCGTAAGTCCTAGAAGGGCTTGACATTATCTACGTGTTCAACTACTCAAGCAGCCTTTGTATGGTTCTGTTCACACCATAGCCTGGTACTACTTTCAGCCTTGGTCCAAGAAACTGTGCTTTCAGTGGGCAACAGTTATGTAAGAAGGAGACTCAACTGCTCAAATACTGAGAACCATTGACTTCGTACTGCCTATGCTATAATGGAAATTCCATACCCTCCACATCTAAATTTCAAAGAATATTATAGTAGAGAAAAGAAAAGATTTCAAGAGCTGGAAGATGGGGAGGTGGCACATAAAAAACAGACTTGCTATAGGACATGACAATTGAAATTATGGACATGTGACATCCTGGCTACCTGGCCCAATCCTGGACAAAAATCATTCATGAAATATGTGGAAGACAACTGGGAAGAAAACATTTCTAACCCAACATGGGACAGAGGATGACAAAGGGCTAACGCTGTAAGTGAACAGAGCAATGCAATAAATAAATATCACCATTTGTTAATTATAAAAAGCAAACAATTTATACAAATAGGATGTTAAAGGAGATAAATGTCTATTTGGAGGAAGAATTTTTTATCATCTATAAAACCACACAATTAGAAAAGTCTTACACTATATTATTGCTTTATGTATTCAATTAAATCTGAACAGTAAACAAAGAAGAAATAGTTTTTTAAAAAACTAACCAAAAACAAGACAGACCTTTAAAATGGAAACTTAAATGCATTGAAGAAATAAAGAATGACATGGGAAGATGGAAAACATGCACATGGAATTGAATATGTTACGGTGAAAAATCTCAGTGTTGAAGATTTACATGATTAACTTAAAACTCACCGACAAGCTCCCCATGATTTACTTCACAGATATGGTAAAAAAAAGTCCTACAAATATATATGGTGGCACAAAGATCATGAGTATGTTGAGTAACCCCAGAAACATGGAGCCAGCTTGAGTCATAGCATCTGTGATTTTGGATGATATTGCAGATGTACAAGTAAAAAAAAAAGCAGCATGGCAAACACCCAGGCAATAAGAGCAGCAGAGTCTGAAAAAGCCCAAGCATCTAGGATCAACTAAATTTCACCAATGCATCAAAAGTTATGTTACAAAAATAGACAGCTTTATCAACAAGTGCTGTATGGAAAAGTAAATAACATATAAATTAATGAAATCAGGTCAAATTTAATGAATTGGTGAAACTTACAGAGGAACACAAGGAAAAATAAATCCATATACAGACATAGGGGCCTAGTTTCTGAACAGATCACCAACTAACAAGACACACAAGCTAGATCCCACCAACTGGATTGCATGCAATTAAAAACTTGCAGGGAAATTGTAATAACTGAGTGTATGAAGAATCAGCCTAGAGACTAAAGATATCTATCACAAACATTTCATAGTATAATAAACAAATCTGCAGATTTTCCCAAGTTTAAAAATAAAACACAAAGCAAATAATATTGTAATTCCAAAAAGTGAAAGAAAAAAAAAAACAGTTGAAAGAGCCAAAATTTAATAGTACATGCTCAAAACATTTAGTCACAAAGAAATGCACGTTTCATGTACACCATGATCTTCTTCCTGTCTAGCCAGTGTCCACACTCAAGGTCCCAAACAATAACAAAAATTGGAGACAATGTAGGAAGGAGAACACAGAGAAACAGTGTCATAGGAATTCAACTCACCGAAGCCACCAGCCAAGCAGTGTGCAACTTTGTGAAGGACCAAACAAGAACCTAGAGAAAATACTACTCAAGTTTCTCAAGGAATGAAATATACTGCAAAATATCAATGAAATACAAAGAAACCCAGAAAGAGGAAAAAAATGTCATAAAGAAAAATGAACAAAGTGGTTTTAGGTGTTTCTATATTCCTTCAGTAATTTTGTGAATGAACATAGATACTATTCCCCAAACCAAACATGAAAATGAGATACAGCTTCTAAAGAAAAACAAAAACACACTAAACTCAAAATATATACTTTCTATGAAAATATTTACTTCAAATGTAAGGATACAAAGGGTTAGAGTGAAGAAATATTTTGTAAAGATTTGCTGTGAAGAAGGTTGGTCACAACTGTGGCAGGTAAGAGGAAAAGCCAGACATATCAACACACAAAACAAAGTTTATTAACAAAGGATCAAATGTTCCATTTCTAGAAAGCTATTTATCAACACACAAATTTTAGAAAACAATGTCCAAATACATGAAACAATCAATGACAGAACTGTAGGAAGCAGATAGACAGTGATACAGGAAGCTTCATGTCAACTATTGAGAAAGATAACCATGAACAACACAGAAAACTAATGATACCTAGCAGGGATGCAGAGAATCATGCACACAACAGTAAAAGATGCTCAATCTTCTCAAACTTCAACCAGCATGCACTACTGTGACCATATCTTAGAAATAGAACAAGTCTACTAACCTAGGAAAGATCAATGTTTCAGAAGTGTCTTCTCCAAGAATTCCATTGTCCTGGAATGCCTACATCAACAGTAGATAGAGAACAGAAAAATACATTAAAAACATGTGAATACTGACTCACCACTTGCATGTTCTCATTCAAACGGGTGAAGAAATATAAAAACATGTTTGTGTTTTATGAAGATTGTAAGAAATTGGTACCAAGATCCTATAGGTATGTTTTATGTAAAGAAAATCTTCCTAAAATTTTTAAAATTGAAGAGCCATAAGACTTCAAAAATTTTGAGAGGCGGGGGATACCCAGAGGTGACTTCAAAATATACAACAATTAAAGCTACATAAACCATGTATTGTTAACATAAAGACAGACTACAGAGTTATCAGTGGAAGGCAGTGTAGCTGTAACTTTATAGTCTTCACAGATATTAACCAAATCTTATCAAAATCCTGCTGGCATTATTTTAGGAAATGGAGAAATTAACCATAAAAGATAAGAGAACTTAAAAAAATCTACAAAATGCTCCAAAACTCGAAGAGCAGGAAAGACTAAGAGGCAACAACTGATCTGACTAAACAGAATACTAAAGCTATAATAATGAAAATATTTAGATTGATAAGAAGATATGATCAGTGATGTGAATGAGAAGGGGACAGCACCCTTCACATACAAAACCAAATTAAATTACATTTATCTCTTTATATTAATTCTCACATAGAGAGTCTTCTAATACCTACAATGGGAATATTCTGATGTTATTGTCTGTGAAATTGTCCAGAAATATTTGGAATGAAATAGAATCTGGCAAAAGGAATCTCATGTCCTCTTTGTACTGGGACTTGTGCCCCTCCTCATCCCTTCCTCCATCCCTCTAGCATACCTGGATCCTTTGCTATAGTTTCCTCTCTTCACCATCCAGGGCTCTCAGACTCACAGGTGAGCAGCACTGACTGAGTAGTGGGCCCTTGCATATGGAAAAAATTCATCAGAAAGCACTCAGAACTTTTCATGGAACAAAAATAAATGATGCCTCCAACAGGATAAACATGAGGGAGAGAGAAAATATCACAAATAAGAATGGCATTGCTGGGCATAGGTGGAAGAAGAGATCCTTGACCTCATGAAGGCTGGACGCCCCAGGGGGTAGGAATTTGAGGGTGGGGAGGTGGGAGTTGGGGGGTAGGTAGGGGTTACATCCGCAGAGAAGGAGGAGGCGGGATGAGGGGATAGGGGGTTCCTGGGTGGGTGGGGGATGGGGTAAGGGGACAACATATGAAATGTAAATAAAACATCCAATAAAAAAAAAGAATGTCCCTTTTCATCTAACGATTTCACTTCACTCTGTGAGATGTGAGACTCATTCGCTCACAGCTCAGACACATGCAGAGTCGTTTTCCCAGGAATCTTGAGAAGAAGCTAGGGAGACTTCAAGAAAACTATTGTCACCCACAGAAACCAGACTGTTGCATTTGACCAAAGGGAGATTTCTGCAAAAAAGCACAGTCAGCAGGGTCAAGGCATTCCCACTCCTCCTACAAGAAGTCCACAGTCACATCCCTGAATAACAAACCCTAAAATAAAAAACAACAACTTGGCTACATGCGTATTGGCAAAGTGCTTTCCTTCAACTAAGGAGACAATTTTCTGATACAGGTGATTGATAATAATTATTCAAAAGATACTTTCTAAAACTTTATTTTAAACTATAGTGGATTTTCTAATTATACAAATAGTGTGGTGTGATACACTCACACAGCAATACTGGGTTTGCCTGGTCTAAGGTGTAACATAAAAACTCAGCATATGAAGACACATTTCTGAATGTTTTATGTACATCCTAAACTGCATAAAACTCAGATGAAACATTCATGGCCACTAAAAAGTCTGCTTAGTAAATGTTAATGTGTATAGCCCTAACTGTAGCGCTCAATAGAGCATATTTTCCGGTTCAATAAAATCTGCACCGGTTTCTTATGCAACCCTCTTCACAGCAAATCTCTACAAAATATTTCTTCACAAAGCTCTCTGGGGGTTCCTGTTAAGCAGGGATGAAGGCATTCTTTTTAATAAGCAATTAGTAATACGAGGAAGTTAGAAAGCATAAAAGAATTTACGTTCCAGGAGCTTTGTAATTGCCAACCCAGCAAACAGCAGATAACGCAACTGCTCTACCACATTTTTAATGAGTTAATGACTGAATATTCTGGTAACCGTAGGGTTTAAAAACAAACAAACACAAACAAACAAACAAACAAACCCACCACGATAAACACCAGATCTCAAACTTTCCGACATCGGTAAGATATCCACAACAGCATTGTGAGAGCCGCCTCCTAAGAGCAGCTGCGGAAAACACCCCCTGCTCCGCTCCCGCCCGGTTCCCAGCCCCGCAGCTCCTCTGACCTGGGAGGTTCCAGGGTCGCCGGGCTGCGGTCCCCGCCGCCGCGCTGTTGACTGCTGACTCTCCCAGGCCAGCAGCCAGGGAACCGGGTCTGAGGAGACTTTTCCAAGGTCCGATGAGAATTCCGACGTGGAAACCGGCCTGTGGTTAGGACACACGTGGCTCACTCAGGTAGCAAGAGGAATGGTAGATTTTCCTGTCACTCTGACCTGGGATACTTCTAGATCCGCCCACTACACTCGGGTTATGGTCATATGATTCCCCTAAAGCCTTTCAAACTCCGCGCTTTCCTTCCTTATTTTGTAGACTCCACCCAGCCTTTTTTCTTTTTGCGTCACTCTCTTAGTCCTAAGGGTATCCGCGCCCCAGGGATACTTGTCCCTCTGACTCAGTCTTAGGCTTCCTGTTACTCAGCTCCAGCTGTCAAGCTGCGCTGGACTTGCTCTGCATGACCCTTCGCCCCAATCAATGCCTGCTGCCAGCTAGACCAGAACTGGATCTGGTAGGATGTTTCACCCCGATATCTGATAGTTCTGAACCCCTCAGAGAAAAAGTCTAACAACCATAACATGAATGAAAACATCAGCATAAGCCGCAGTTCATATAAGCGAAAATATAACGATAGCACAACAGAATTTTGGTAGTGAGGAAAATATGAAATGATGCCATGAGTTTATAATATTTAATATTCTGTGCACAGAGGATTCACGGTCAGGATCACGATGGTAAGGAAAATGGGCACAGAACTGCGGGAATTTTCAAGGGAAAGGGCATTTGTGCCTGGCACATCACTTTATCACTCTTGTCTGTAACATACAGACTGGAATTTGGATGAGGAATAAATTGAATATGTAGATTACTTTTGGTAGGATGGACATTTAACTAGCTTTTCTGTTTGTTTCTGAAACAGAGTCTCCCTCTGTATCCCTGCCTGGACTGTGACCTGACACAGATATCAGGCTTGCTTCTATCTCACATAGCTATGCCTGCCTCTGCCTCTTGAGTGCTGGGCTGAAAGACTTACTCCACTGTGCCTGGCATGAATTTCACTTTTTTGTTTTAATATTGCTTCAAAAATGCAGCAAGATTGATTGATTATTTATTATTTATTTATTTATTCGTTAGCTAGTTAGTTAGTTATGCTATGATTTATTTGATGGGGTGATCCAGTTCCTTCTCCTTGCTTTGAAACACTGATATTTGTCTTCTGCATGCTACAGCTCAATGAACAGGCTCTTTATAGCGTTACGATCAGGCTTACGGAGTTCTTTATTTCTTGTTTTATTTCCAATTGAGGATTTCATAGACTTCTCTCTCTCTGTAGCTTGTGATGTTCACATCCTGCCATATCCTCATTATTTTCTCAGCCATTTGTAAGAGTTCTCTTGTCCCTCAATCAGTTTGTTCCTGTTCTCTTTGAGTTTAGGACCTTGTTTCCTCTTTATGCCCTTTGACCTTGTTTTAGAGTCTTTGAATTCTATTTTGACTTGTGTCTTTTCAATTTCATTTAAATTGAATGTTGTAGGGAGGACTGTGATTGTTCTAGTGATTTTGGGCTAGGGATATTTATTAATGCTTGAAATATTGCTTTGGTTCCAGTTGTCTTTTGCTATGTGATTTTAGGTCAAGAGGCTGGGATTTTAATGTGGGATGTTATCCTTAAGAGTTGAGAATCGCCTTTGGGCTGGAGCACACACAGAGTCGGTCTGCTCCTGTCCTGTGGAGAAACTGAATCCTGAGTCATCGAGGAGCCACTGCACTCAGAGCAGCTGGTAAGAAATCCATCTCACTCCCTAAGCCCCAGAGATACATCTGGGAGCCAGGGACATTCAGGGCACAGCAGCTACCCAAACCCCGCCCCTCCAGAATTCCACTTCCCTTCCACTCCTGCCTGGTCCTTTGGGCTGGTGCAGACACAGAGTCAGTCTGCTCCTGTCCTGTGGAAAAACTGAATCCTGAGTCATCGAGGAGCCACTGCACTCAGAGCAGCTGAAACTGAATCCTGAGTCATCGAGGACCCACTGCACTCAGAGCAGAAGGATTTCCAGATCCAACAGGTGGCCTGAGTCCCAGGAGTTCTTCCACCCAGGAGATTAGGAGCATAAGACCACAGAGACATCTGGACTCCGAGGAGCTCTGCAATAAGCAAGATAACTGGAAATACAGACTCCAGTCTTACACAGTGAGGGCAGGTAACACTAGAGTTAACCAGATGGCAAAAGGCAAGCGCAAGAACATAAGCAACAGAAACCAAAGTTTCTTGGCATCATCAGTGCCCAGTTCTCCCAATATAGCAAGCCCTGAACACCCCATCACACCTGAAAAGCAGGATTCAGAATTAAAATCACTTCTCATGATGATGATAGAGGATTATAAGAAGGAATTAAGTAACTCCCTTAAAGAAATACAGGAGACTACAAGTAAACAGATAGAAGCCCTTAAAGAGGAATCACAGAAATCCCTTAAAGAAATGCAAGAAAACACAAAGAAGGAATTAAACAAAAACATTCAGGATCTGAAACTGGAAATAGAAACAATAAAGAAAGCTCAAAGGGAGACAACCATGGAGATAGAAAACCTAAGAAAAAGATCAGGAGTCATAGATGCAAGCATCACCAACTGAATACAAGAGATAGAAGAGAGAATCTCAACTGCAGAAGATACGGTGGAAAATATTGACACAGTTGTCAAAGAAAATGCAAAATGCAAAAAACTCCTAACTCAAAACATCCAGGAAATCCAGGACACAATGAGAAGACCAAACCTAAGGATAATAGGTATAGATGAGAATGAAGATTCCCAACTTAAAGGGCCAGTAAATATCTTCAACAAAATTATTGAGGAAAACTTCCCTAACCTAAAGAACAAGATGCCCATAAACATACAAGAAGCCTACAGAACACCAAATAGACTAGACCAGAAAAGAAATACCTCCTGTCACATAATAATCAAAACATCAGATGCACAAAACAAAGAAAAAATACTAAAAGCAGTAAGGGAAAATGGTCAAGTAACATATAAAGGCAGACCTATAAGAATTACACCAGACTTCTCACCAGAGACTATAAAAGCCAGAAGAGCCTGGACTGACATCATACAGACCCTAAGAGAACACAATTGCCAGCCCAGATTACTATACCCAGCAAAACTCTCAATCACTATAGATGGTGAAACCAAGATATTCCATGACAAAACCAAATTTGCACAATATCTTCCCACAAACCCAGCACTTCAAAGGATAACTGATGGAAAACGCCAACACAAGGAGGGAAACTACAACCTAGAAAAAGCAAGCAAGTAATCTTCCAACAACTCCAAAAGAAGATAACTATACAAACATAACATTACCTCTAATAACAAAAATAACAGGAAGCCACGATCATTTTTTCTTAATATCTCTTAACATCAATGGTCTCAATTCCCCAATAAAAAGACACAGACTATCAGACTGGATACACAAACAAGACCCAGAATTTTGCTGCATACGAGACACGCACCTCAGTGACAAAGACAGACACTACCTCAGAATAAAAGGGTGGAAAACAATTTTCCAAGCCAATGGTCCCAAGAAACAAGCTGGATTAGCCATTCTAATATCAAATAAAATGGACTTTCATCCAAAATTAATCAAAAAAGATAAGGAAGGACACTTCATACTCATCAAAGGAAAAATCTACCAAGGTGAACTCTCAATTCTGAACATCTATGCTCCAAATGCAAGGGCACCTACATACATAAAAGAAACTTTACTAAAGCTCAAAAAACACATTACACCTCACACAATAATAGTGGGGGATTTCAACACCCCACTCTCAGCAATGGACAAATCATGGAAACAGACACTAAACCAAGACACTTTGACATTAACAGAAGTTATGAACCAAATGGACTTAACAGACATCTATAGAACATTTCATCCTAAAACAAAAGAATATACCTTTTTCTCAGCACCTCATGGTACCTTCTCCAAAATAGACCATATAATTGGTCACAAAATAGGCCTCTACAGATACAAAAAGATTGAAATAATCCCTTGCATCTTATTAGATCACCACGGACTAAGACTGGTCTTTAATAATGATAAAACCAATGGAAAACCCACGTGCACATGGAAACTGAACAACTCTCTACTCAGTGATGACTTGGTCAAGGAAGAAATAAAGAAAGAAATTAAAGACTTTTTAGAATTCAATGAAAATGAGGACACATCATACCAAAACTTGTGGGCCTCCATGAAGGCAGTGTTAAGAGGAAAACTCATAGCTCTAAGTGCCTACAAAAAGAAACTGGAAAGAGCACACACTAATAACTTGACTGCACAACTAAAATCTCTAGAACAAAAGGAAGCAAATACACCCAGGAGGAGTAGAAGGCAGGAAATAATCAAACTCAGGGCTGAAATCAACCAGAAACAGAAAGAACAATACAAAATATCAATAAAACCAGGAGCTGATTCTTTGAGAAAATCAACAAGATAGATAAACTGTTAGCCAGATTAACCAGAGGGCACAGAGACAGTATCCAAATTAATAAAATCAGAACTGAAAAGGGAGACATAACAACAGAAATTGAAGAAATTCAAAAAGTCATCAGATCCTACTACAAAGGCCTATACTCAACAAAACTGGAAAACCTGGATGAAATGGACAACTTCCTAGACAGATACCAGGTACCAAAGTTAAATCAGGAGCAGATAAACCATCTAAATAGTCCCATAACCCCTAAAAAAATAGCAACAGTCATTAAAAGTCTCCCCACTAAAAAAAAGCCCAGGACCAGATGGTTTTAGTGCTGAATTCTATCAGACCTTCAAGGAAGACCTAATACCAATTCTCTTCAAACTATTCCACAAAATAGAAACAGAAGGAACACTACCCAATTTGTTCTATGAAGCTACAATTACACTCATACCCAAACCCCACAAAGACCCAACAAAGAAAGAGAACTTCAGACCAATCTCCCTTATGAACATCGATGCAAAAATACTCAATAAAATTCTAGCAAACCGAATCCAAGAACACATCAAAACAATCATCCATTATGATCAAGTATGTTTTATCCTAGGAATGCAGGGATGGTTCAATATTCAGAAATCCATCAATGTAATCCACTACATAAACAAACTCAAAGAAAAAAAACCACATGATCATCTCACTAGTTGCTGAGAAAGCATTTGACAAAATTCAACATCCCTTCATGATAAAAGTCTTGGAAAGATCAAGAATTCAAGGCCTCTACCTAAACATAGTAAAAGCAATTTACAGCAAACCAGTAGCCAACATCAAGCTAAATGGAGAGAAACTTGAAGCAATCCTACTAAGATCAGGGACTAGACAAGGCTGCCCACTCTCCCCCTACCTATTCAATATAGTACTGGAAGTCTTAGCCAGAGCAATTAGACAACAAAAAGAAGTCAAAGGGATACAAATAGGAAAGGAAGAAGTCAAAATATCGCTATTTGCAGATGATATGATAGTATACTTAAGTGACCCCCAAACTTCCACCAGAGAACTCCTAAACCTGATAAACAACTTCAGCAAAGTGGCTGGTTATAAAATCAACTCAAACAAATCAGTAGCCTTCCTCTACATGAAAGATAAACAGACTGAAAAAGAAATTAGGGAAATGACACCCTTCACAATAGTTGCAAATAATATAAAATACCTTGGTGTGAATCTAACCAAGCAAGTGAAAGACCTGTATGACAAGAACTTCAAGTCTCTGAAGAAAGAAATTGAAGAAGACCTCAGAAGATGGAAAGATCTCATGGATTGGCAGGATTAATATAATAAAACTGGCCATCTTGCCAAAAGCAATCTACAGATTCAATGCAATCCCCATTAAAATCCCAGCTCAATTCTTCACAGAGTTAGAAAAGGAAATTCTCAAATTCATATGGAATAACAAAAAACCCAGGATAGCGAAAACTATTCTCAACAATAAAAGAACTTCGGGAGGAATCACCATCCCTGACCTCAAGCTGTACTACAGAGCAATAGTGATAAAACCTACCTGGTATTGGTACAGAGACAGGCAGGAAGATCAATGGAATAGAATTGAAGACCCAGAAATGAACCCACACTCCTATGGTCACTTGATCTTTGACAAAGGAGCTAAAACTGTCCAGTGGAAAAAGGACAGCATTTTCAACAAATGGTGCTGGTTCAACTGGAGGACAACATGTAGAAGAATGAAAATTGATCCATTCTTATCCCCTTGTACAAAGCTCAAATCTAAGTGGATAAAGGACCTCCACATAAAACCAGATACACTGAAACTAATAGAAGAGAAGGTGGGGAAAAGCCTCGAATACTTGGGCACAGGGGAAAAGTTCCTGAACAGAACTCCAATGGCATATGCTCTAAGATCGAGAATTGACAAATGGGACTTCATAAAATTGCAAAGTTTCTGTAAGGCAAAGGACACTGTCAATAGGACAAAACGACAACCAACAAATTGGGAAAAGATCTTTACCAATCCTTCATCTGATAGAGGGCTAATATCCAATATATACAAAGAACTCAAGAAATTAGACTCCAGACAACCAAATTACCCTATTAAAAAATGGGGTATAGAGCTTAACAAAGAATTTTCAACAGAAGAAACTCGAATGGCCGAGAAGCACCTAAAGAAATGCTCGGCATCCTTAGTCGTCAGGGAAATGCAAATCAAAACAACCCTGAGATTCCATCTCACACCAGTCAGAATGGCTAAGATTAAAAACTCAGGTGATAGTAGATGCTGGCAAGAATGTGGAGAAAGAGGAACACTCCTCCATTGTTGGTGGGACTGCAAGATGGTGCAACCACTTTGGAAATCAGTCTGGCGGTTCCTCAGAAAATTGGACATAGCATTACCCGAGGATCCAGCTATACCACTCCTAGGCATATACCCAGAAGATGCTCGAACATATAACAAGGACATATGCTCAACTATGTTCATAGCAGCCTTATTTATAATAGCCAGGAGCTGGAAAGAACCCAGATGTCCTTCAACTGAGGAATGGATTCAAAAAACGTGGTATATTTACACAATGGAGTATTACTCAGCTATTAAAAACAATGAATTCGAGAGGTTCCTAGGTAAATGGATGGAACTAGAAATTATCATCCTGAGTGAGGTAAGCCAATCACAAAAGAACACACATGGTATTCACTCACTGATTATTGGATATTAGCCCAGAACCTTGAAATGCCCAAGATGCAACTCACAGGCCACATGAAGTCCATAAAGAAGGAAGACCAAGTGGGGGTGATTCGGTCCTTCTTAGAAGGAGCAACAAAATACTCAAGGGAGCAAATATGGAGACAAAGTGAGGGACAGAAACTGAAGGAGGGGCCGTTTCAAGACCACTCCACCTGAGTATCTATCCCATGTGCAATCATCAAAGGCAGAGGCTGATGTGGAAGTCAGGAAGTGCATGCTGATAAGAGCCTGATATGGATATCTCCTCAGAGGTCGTCAAGAGCCTGACATACTCAGAGGCAGATGCTCACAACTAGCCATTGAACTGATCATGGGGTTCTCAATAGAGGAGTTAGAGTGAAGACTGAAGGAGAGCTGAAAGGATTTGCGGCACCATGAGGAGAGCAACAATACCAACCAACCACAGCTCCCAGGGTCTAAACCACCAGCCTGGGAGCACTTAGGGAGGGATCCAGGGCTTCAGTTGAATATGTAAGAGTGGAGGGCCCTGCTGGGCATAGGTGGAAGAAGAGAACCTTGATCTCATGAAGGCTGGATGCCCCAGGGGGTGGGAATTTTGAGGGTGGGGAGGTGGGAGTGGGGGGAGTAGATAGAGGTTACATCTACAGAGAAGAAGGAGGAGAGGTGAGGGTATTGGGGGTTCCTTTGTGGGTGGGGGATGGGGTAAGGGGACAACATAGGAAATGTAAATAAAACATCTAATAAAAACAAAAACGAAAACAACAAAAAAAAAGAGTTGAGAATCTAGGATTGGGGGCTAGGTATTGAGGTAGAACAACCTATTAGAGCCACCTCTGTTGTAGGCAGGTTACATGCTTGTAGGGTGACTATGCCTAAATAAAATAAATAAATAAAATGTATCC
Organism: Grammomys surdaster; assembly: GCF_004785775.1. NCBI lineage: Eukaryota > Metazoa > Chordata > Mammalia > Rodentia > Muridae > Grammomys > Grammomys surdaster. The sequence continues at coordinate 266,072 of NW_021604991.1, forward strand.
AGGACAGCCTGAAGCTATTTGGAAGTCTATCTGAGACAGAGTGTGAGAGAGATAGGTCAGGGGATGGAGTGGAAAATTGGTTAGGCTAGGAGTAATTGCCTAGCTTGGGAAGAACTAGAGCTTGAATACAACCGTAAGCATGGACATTTGGGGTTGGGGATGCCCTAAAGACTCAAAACATTGAGGGACTGAAAAAGAACCTCTTCTGAGGGACCTCCAGTATCCTCATGGATTGAGATCAGGGGTTGAACAAATAGGCCTGAGATTTTTCACCACACCTTTAAGAGCCATATGGCTTGTCCTGCGAATGTCACTTGTCATCAGTGCACAGGTGATAACTGCTTGGAACTTACCAAGTCAGAGGAACCGCAAGGCTGGTAGGTACGCAGAATGAGCAGGGTTCTGATGAGGTCCTCTGCTGCTCGTAGGGATGGAGCTCACATTTTTGCTGTGTATATCTTACTGCTGTTTGTATGGGTGAGATCTTATGAGCTGGGCCTTATCTTGATTTTTTTCATTTATTTCATATGTTTCCCTGAATATTCTCTTAAACATAATCTCACAAGCATTGAATATATGTACTGAAGTTTCAAACAGTGTTCTCTCTTCTAGTTTGAATACAACGCTTTTGTCATTTAATTTAACCCATCCTTTCCAATTTCCATGTTCTATCACTAACTTATGCAAGAGAGTGACACATAAAGCCTGTGAATTCTCGTGCTACATGCCTTTAGTTTTTAATCACATAAGGATCAACTGAAGATGTGATTAGGTCACCACATATACTTTTGCAAGCTACACAAGTGTGGCTATAATCATCCACAATTACTATATACCATTTTACCATTAATTTTACACCTGTGATGGATGCAAATTAAATTGTAAATAAGTTTCTATTTTAAATTTTTTTCTTATTTTTTATTTTTTGAGACAGGGTCTTTTTACTCAGCACAGAATGTGCGGAGATTGGCCTGTGTCTGCCTCCAGCATACAGTACTCACCATGCCCAGCTTTTGTATTCATCCTCAGGAATCTTGAAGAATTGATAAAATTTTTCTCACATCCACTGCATTTGTAAGTTTGTTCCTATGTAAATTTTTTGATGACTTCTAAGACCTAAACCCACTGAAACGATTTCTCACATTCACTCTATTTATAATGCTTCTCTCCTGTATGAATTGTCTATTGTATCCCAAGAGGTTTCTGGATAAAGCTGTTGCCATATTCATTGTATTTGTTTGGTTGGGTTTTTTGTTTTAATTATTATTTCATTTATTTACATTCCAAATGTTGTCCCCTTCCTGGTCCTCCCTCCACAAGTTCTTCCCTCCATCCCCCTCCTTTCACCGCCTCTGAGAGGGTGCTCTCCCACCTGCCCACCCACTCCAACCTCACCCCCAACAGCATCCCTCTTCCCTGACAAGATTAAGCTCCCAGTGAGACCAGACAAGGCAGACCTCTGCTACACATGTGCCCAGGGCCATGAACCAGTCCATGTATGCTCCTTGGTTTTGGGCTTAGTCTCTGGGAGTTCTGGAGAGTCCAGGCTAGTTGACACTGTTGTCCTTTCTATAGAGTTGCAATCCCCCTCAGCTCCTTTAGTTCTTCCCCTAACTCTTCCATATGGGTCCCAACCTCAGTCCAATGGTAGACTGCATTTGTCTCAGTCAGCTGTTGGGAGAGCCTCTCAGAGGACAGCCATGCTAGGCTCCTGTCTGCAAGCACAATATGCTATTAGTAATAGGGTCAATGCATGGGATGGATACCAAGTTGGGCTGGTCACTGGGTAGCCTTTCTCTCAGTCTCTGCTCCATTTTTGTCCCTGCATTTTCTTTAGATAAGAACAATTCTGGGCTCACAGGCCACATGAAGCTCATCAAGAAGGAAGACCAAGTGAGGGTGATTCGGTCCTTCTTAGAAGGAGCAACAAAATACTCAAGGGAGCAAATATGGAGACAGAGTGAGGGACAGAAACTGAAGGAGGGGCCATCTGAAGACCACTCCACCTGAGTATCTATCCCATGTGCAGTCACCAAAGGTAGATGCTGATGTGGAAGTCAGGAAGTGCATGCTGATAAGAGCCTGATATGGATGTCTCCTCAGAGGTCTTCAAGAGTCTGACATATTCAGAGGCAGATGCTCACAACTAGCCATTGAACTGATAATGGGGTTCTCAATGGAGGAGTTAGAGTGAAGACTGAAGGAGCTGAAAGGGTTTGCGGCACCATGAGGAGAGCAACAATACCAACCAACCACAGCTCCCAGGGTCTAAACCACCAGCCTGGGAGCACTTAGGGAGGGATCCAGGGCTTCAGTTGAATATGTAAGAGTGGAGGGCCCTGCTGGGCATAGGTGGAAGAAGAGATCCTTGACCTCATGAAGGCTGGATGCCCCAGGGGGTGGGAATTTTGAGGGTGGGGAGGTGGGAGGTGGGGGGTAGGTAGGGGTTACATCCACAGAGAAGAAGGAGGAGGGATGAGGGGATAGGGGGTTCCTGGGTGGGTGGGGGATGGGGTAAGGGGACAACATATGAAATGTAAATAAAACATCCAATAAAAAAATAAAAAAAAAAGAACAATTCTGGGTTAAAAATCTTGAAGATCGGTGGCTGTTCCCTGTCTCAATTGGGGGCAATGATTATCTACTGGAGGTGGTCTCTTCAGGTTCCATCTCCCACTGTTGAGTATTTTAGCTAATGTCATCCCCATCGAGTCCTGATAGCATATCCTAGGTCTCTGGGACTTTCTAGAGGTTCCCCCTCCCTGCCCCTCAACTTCCACTGCTGTATATTTCAATTCATTCTCCTGGCCCTCTGGGCTTCTCTCCTGACTCGACCAATACCCGATCCTGCTCTCCTTTCCTGTCCCCCTCCCCTCTCTCACCCAGGTCCCTCCCTCCCTCTACCTCCCATGATTATTTTGTTCCTGCTTCTAAGTGTGTTAGAGGTATCCACACTTGGGTCTCCCTTCTTTTTAAGCTTCCTATGGTCTGTGAGTTGTATTATGGGTATTCTGAACATTTAGGCTAATATCCACTTATCAGTGAGTACATATCATGCATGTCCTTTCCGGTCTGGATTACCTCACTCAAAATGATATTTTCTAGTTTAGTCAATTTGACTGCAAACTTCATGATGTCCTTGTTTCTTTTAATAGCTATTATAAATAAGGCTGGTATGGACATAGTGGAGCATGTGTCTTTGTGGTATGGTGGAGGATTTATTTTGAGTATATTCCCAGGAGTGGTATAGCTGGGTCATTGTTATGAAATGTAAAAGGCCCCTGTACTCACTGATAAGAGGATATTAGCCCAAAAGCTCACAATGCCCATGATATAGCCCACAGACCATATGGAGCTTAGGAAGAAGAAAGATCAGAGTGTGGATGCTTCAGTCCTCCATTGGGGGGTGAACAGAGTGATTGTAGGAGGTAGAGGGAGGAGGGCGCGTGGGAGGGAGAGAGGAAAGGGAGGAAATAAGGGGCAATATCAGGTACTGGAGGGGACAGGAGAGAAGTTCAGAGGGTCAGGAAATGGAATAAAAATATATAGCAGGAGGGATGAGGAACTGAGGATAGCCAGTGGAAGGTCCCAGATGCCAGGGAAACAAGTGGCTCCCAGGACCCAACGGGGATGACTTTAGCTGAAACAGAGACAGGGATATAGAACCTGTAGAGGCCACCTCCAGTAGATAGGCATGGCCTCCAGTCGAGGGATGGGACCAGCAACTCATCTCAAAATTTTTAACCCAAACATGTTCCTGTCTTCATAGGAAGAATAACTGTATTAATTAATGTCAGAGCTTCCAGGGTCTAACCCACCAACCAGAGTGAATATATGGAAGAGGACTGCCTCATCTGACATCAGTGGGAGGGGAGGCACTTGGTCCTGTGTGATGCCCCATAGAAGGGGGATGCGAGAAGGGTGAGGTGGGAGTGGGTGGGTTGGAGGAGCACCCTCTTAGAGGCAAAGAGGAGAGGGATAGGGTAGGGTGGTTAATGGAAGGGAGACTGGAAAGGGGGATAACAAATAAATAAACAAATAACAAATAAAATGATTAATAAATAAAAACAAAGAGAAAAATAAAAAACAAGCATTATAAAAAAAAACCCTAATTTCTACATTAGAGAATCTCATCAAATGCACCATATTTGTCAAATCATTACTTAATGTTAAAACTGCAAACAAATCAGATAATACCTACTGAAGGAAAATGAAAGGAAATGATTTAATAATGTTTCATCTTTTATGCAGCTTCAAAATATTCTGGAGGCAAATTGTAGAAATAGCAAAAATATGAGGAACTGAGAGAGAAGGTAAATGTGAGAACTTATGTTTACACAAGGAGAGCTTAGAAATTCCCAAGAGCATGTAGCTAATTCATATTTCCATTCCCAAGAAATTTTGAGGACTATTTACTCCAATCACAACATTCAGCCACAGGATGTATAATAGAAATACCAAGAAACAAAGATTTATGGACAGTAGAGAAGTTAGTGGGTTACAAAGAACAAATACAAAAGATTACTTGAATTTTACTGGAATAGGACATTTGTATTTAAGTAAATGTAAAAATACTCCTTGAGAAACTTTTTGTGATCCCAGTTTTGAGGTACGCTTACATAAAATTACAATTTGTTGCTTAAACGCAAAAACAATAAAAATTATGCTCTCTTGTTTTTTCATAGTTATGTGAGAAGGTCCATCGAGTTTTGTTGAATCAGCACCAATGAACATGAGACAATAGTAGTCAAGGTAGTTAGGTATTTAGGAACTGGTGACTAATGACATGGGAACCACAATTGGGACAGACACAGGACGGCATGTTCATAGACTCTCTGAATTAATGGCTTCTCTATACAGAAACTGCAGAGACCAATGTCCCTCTCACTGATGATCCTTGAATAACTACACCATTTCATGGCAGCCATTTCCATTTGAGCAGAATCTGATTTTGGAACCCCTGCACCCTCTGGGATTATTCTTTAATTGTATGTTTAATAAATGTTGTCTGAACTGCTCAACTCATCTGTTGCAGGGTTCAGTTGTCCTTGTCTATGGGCAGGATTTCACAGTTGCCACAGCTTCCAAGAGCAGCCACTGCAGCTCAATGCCTGCTGACACTTGAAATCCAGTCTCTGTTAACAAGGCATCACTAATATCAGTACCCAATGGCTAATGGTCCAACCAAACTTCATTACTGAAACACGGATGAAGATGAGTGTCCATGTGAAGTAGAAGCAGGCATCCACCATTTTGTTCAAAGAAAGCAACTGTCATCAATATTTGGATGAACACATGAGCAAGACATGGTTGTGCATTCCTTTAAACTCAGCTCTTGGTAGGTAGACACAGCTAGATCTATGTGAGTTTGAAATCTAATTCATTTCATGTAGTATATAAAGTGTAGTATTAAGGTACAACAGGACAAGAAGACACCACAATGGTCTGTAGTATTTGCCCATAGGAAGCATTATTCTGAGGGTATTGGATTTGGGTTGAATCAAGGCCTATTAATATGAGTTAAGATCCACATAGGGACACAACCCAGTGGATGATGCCTGTTACTGACAAATACGAAGATTTTTCACTTGTTCTTTGGTAGTTCTATCTTATTTGAATTCAAGGAAGAGAACATGCTTATCGCTCAGGCTCCCAAAGACTCTACATTCTTTCAATGTGGAGCCATTGTGACGTTACCTAGTACAACTATGGCAGTAAACCTGGAGCATTGAACACAATCTTCCATATTTTAGTTAACACAAATGCATTCTCTCACAAATGCAGCACTGTCACACAACTCAATGTATTCTTATGCAGGCAGACATATCTGGAGACAAAGAAATGGTGTCTTAGTCCTAAGACCATTGAAAATATGTGTTTTCCTATGGTCTTCAGCAATCCCCATGAGAAGGTCATTCTACTCCCAAAGGGGTTGCCAACCACTGGACGAAAAACACTGTTCTAGTATTAATGTCATGTTACAAGTTTGCAGAAATTCTTAGTGGATTCAGCTATGTTTCATGAGAAAAATTTTCTGGGGAAATGCAACATATATATTCATCTACCCACCCCAAGTGGAAACTGAAAACAAACAAGTCAACTTATTGAATCAATGAGATTTATTGGAGTTACACAGAGGAGTATGGGCAAGGAGTTAGTGGTCAAAGCCAACAGATTCAAACATAGTTGATATCCTAAAACTTAAAACCAGCATATGATACAGATTATAAATACTGGACATTTGGAAAAAACTGTATTATCTGTAAGCACATCTATCTACAGGATAAAGAACATCGTATCTTGGCGGCCTAGTTTGCCATATCTTCTTTTAAGAAGTATAATTTGTCTGAGATTTTTCATCTGAATTAGACATACAGAATGCTATTGGTGTCATTATTTTGAGAGCATTACCAATCTTAATCAGTGGGTAATCCCCTTTGCAATGGATATTTCAGTCTCCAAGGAACTGCTATAGAATAATCACATTTTTCTGGCTTCCCCACTTGGTTATTATTATGAACTATTTGAAGGGTAAACAAGTAAAAAGGTTTAAAGAAAAATTTCTTTCATTGTCACATTTTGGGAAGTTCTCTTAGCATAAGTGCTTAATAGTCCCTAAGATTTGAGCATTTACATAAGGGTTTTCACAAGTTTCTTATGTTCATGACATAAGAAACATAGTGCAGATGACATGACATAGTGCAGAGCCTGAAGTGCCACAAAAGTACCGCTTGAATAAAGCATATGCCACACTTTTCCCAGTGGAAACTTTTTCCCTCCATGATTACAAGATATTTTTTTTAGATCTGAGATTTTGGAAAAGAACTTTTCTAATATATTGTAGCTGTATGGTTTCTCTCCTCTATGTGTTCTCTGATATATTCTAAGAGATAAGTCAACAGCGAAATATTTGCACATTTACTGCAATTTATAAGGTCTCTCTCCTGTATGTACTCTCTGATGACTTCTAAAATATTTACTTATAAAGGATTTGTCTCATTCACCTCATTTGTAATGTTTCTCTCCTGTATATATTTTCTAATGAGTGCTAAGATTACATTTCTGGGTAAAGAATATATCATTCACTATATTTATACAGTTTCTCTGCTGCATGTGTTCTCTGATGAACACTAAGACTGCATTTTTGGGTAAAGCATTTGTCGCATTCACTACAATTGTATGGTTTACCTCCTATATGAATTCGCTGATGAATTCTAAGCTCACTTTTTAGGGTAAAACATTTTTCACATTCACTACACTTATAGGGTTTCTCTCCTGTATGAATTCTCTGATGTCTTATAAGATCACCTTTCTGGGTAAAGCATTTGTCACATTCACTACATTTGTAAGGTTTCTCTCCTGT